>NC_051177.1:32080991-32286443 GCF_013339695.2 Rhipicephalus sanguineus
CCGTTTTTTTTTGCAGGGCATGGTAACGATTATTGAGAAAGGCGGGTACCAGTGTTGATTATGAGCTTGTTGATATCATCCTTACGCGGGATTCACGATTCGCTGTGTCCAAGTATATGTTCACACCGTCAGCTACCACAACGGTTTAATCATAATCATGGGCGTTAGTCGTCGCGATAGAGACATGCTGTCAACATGGGTGCATCCACGTCAAACAGTGCTATAGCTGCCAAACACGAATAGACATTGTACAAGCTCTCATATATCGCTACACAATAAGCACTACTTCTGTGAAGACAAGTTTCACTTTCGTGTTGTATACCGATTCCTATGACGGAGGGATCAGCCATGTTTTTTGATCAAAGCGACCATTTGTGACTAACTGGATCGCGCGACCGGTGCTATATATAGTCGCAGGCGTGAATGAGCCTTTTGTAAAAGTTTGGCGAGGGCTACTTTTCTAAAGCTGCGACGTAAAGTCTTTTACTTGTGAGTTGCCATCCGCGCTAGATAGCTTCTCTGGCTCCGTGGCCCAACCAATACCGACCGCGCGTACGGCTGGGCAGGCTCTCTTCACGCAGCATTCCGAACGCTCGGTCACACTTAATTACGACCTGTCGGTAGCAGGTGGTGGCGCCCGTCAAGTTTCGCTCTCGCTGAGATCAAATGAGAAGCGGCTCGCACCGTATAACGGGTCTTCCTTCGTTCCGGGCACTCGTCGAGTGAAAATAAGAAAAGTGGTCACGTAGCATGCGCTTCGCAAATAATTAAAGTGAGGGAAAAATACTTGGTGAGACCGGTCATCGTCGTTCAAAGAAGTGCCCTCATTGACGCGGCCAGTCTGTAGAAAACCTACGAATAAACTGCACTAGGTCTCTTTCCCGTTTCGTGTTCCAGGGTGCCAGGTACTTCAGGACTCCAGGTACTACGTGTTTCGGAGTGCCAGGTCGGCATTGATTCTGCGACCCTCGTAGCAGTCGTGTACAATAACCACTAGACCACTGTGGCAGGTGTAGTAAGGAAGGTAGTAACTGGAGCATTCGCTACCCCCTTAACAAGTTTACTACCTTTCGCTAACGTTTTCTCGTATAGAGCTACTAAATATTGCCGTTACTAAGCGTGCCAAGGTTAGTATAGGTTACTACAGTAACTTCTACTAACCCTGAAACGCTTAGTAACCACAATATTTGCAACCTTTAAAGGAGAAAGCGTTAGCAAAATGTAATAAACGTATTAAGGGGGTAGGGAATGTAACCACCACTAAACCTGACACGCTTTGTAACGACAAGATTTACTACCTCTAAACGAGAAAACGTTGGCGAAAGGTAGTAAACGTATTAAAGGGGCAGTAAATGCTCCAGTTACTATATATACTTGCGTACGTGGCGAGTAAGAAGACGCTACGTACTACTTCTATCGGCTGCGGTATGTTATGCTGTAATTGTGAAAGGACATTTTATTGCGATAGCAGTTCTATGGACAGTCTCGGCTGGTTTTTGCCGTCGTCGTCGCCGCCGTCATACACCGTATATGTATATGTGTGTGTATATATCGTTACGGGAAAGACACAGACTCGAAGGAATGGGAACTGATGTACGTACTTACAAGTGGTTAAGCGAGCAGCGCTGCTGATAGGAACAGCTCGCGCCAGTCTATCTTGTTGTCGTCCTTTTCTTCGTCTTGTTCACCGCGATGCCACTGGTACGTAGCATGACCCCCGGCGGCGGAAGCACCGTCCCGGAGCTTTAGAGGTCGTTTTCAGAAGCAGTATTGTAGGGCTTCAGCCGTCAGACGTGAACGACATCACTGGACCGAACAACAGATGACGATGGACAGATGGGGCCAATCTCACAGGTAACAGATGTCACTTGACGCAGTACGCGGTAAAATCTCGTGTAACGAGACAAAAAAGTTTTTCAGATAGGCCTACTCGACGTTGAGGGGACCAGAGTAGCACAAGGGTACCGGGAACGAAATATGCGTCTCGATGTGAGGCATCGTACCGACGTCGTTGGTTGCCCTGCGACGCCGTCAGGCGAGCGCGGGTGAGCTGACGGGCATGATCGGCTCGCGCGATAGCGTCACGAGCATACTCGTTGGTGGACGAGGTATTGGCCGAAATTATGGTGTCCAGTGGTAAAGTCGGCTCTCTTCCGTACAATAGGCAGAAGGGTGAAAAGCCTGCTGTGTCGTGACGCGATGAGTTGTACGCGAAAGTTGCGTAGATACCCTACGCAACTTTCGCGTACAACTCATCGCGTCACGACAGGGCAATATCCCAGTCTCGTTGGTCCGGTGACACATACATAGCGAGCATATCCGTATGAGTGCGAGTAAGGCGTTTTATATTATATACATATATAAAAGAAACAAAGACAAATAATTCAGAAATACTTTCCGACGCGCGGAATCGAACGGCCGACCTCTCGCTCAAAAGCGCGCGCCGTTAGACGGCTAGGCCACGAAGAGCGCCGTCTTTCAGCATGCTAACGGCGAGCTATTTATTACACCATTTACGTCAGCATGCTTTCTTACTCACCAGCGAGATGGCGCGAAGTGCGCAAGCGGCGCGCTTTAAAGGTAATCACCCCGCACCACGGTGTAAGAAAAATACTTTAGGTGTGGACACTCTCCACCCGCCGCGAAGGAGAGCGCGTCCAGATAATGTTCGCCTTTAATACATGCGCCGGCCGCAGTTCCGTGGGGGGCGCTGCGACATGGGGGCTTAAGAAACCTATTGCGACGAGGCGAACGCGCGTTTTTCTTTATTTTTTTTTCACCTCATTGCATTTTTTCACGGCCAGTTTTCATACGGCCACTGTGTAAACGGCGCACCCGACGCACATAGCGTCCCTAACAGCGTTGCGTACGTAAAAGCGCGGCGTCTTGCTTAGAGCGCGTGAGCAGTCTTTCTGCTCGCTGACTTCTCACGTGCGCAACGCCGTTACGGACGCTACGCACGCAGCTCGTCTTCTATAGTACATGCGCCGGCCGCGGTTGCGTGGGAGGCGCTGCGACATGGGGGCCGAGAGGAGGAAAGAGGCGAACATTATGTGGACGCGCCGTCGGGCGGAGTGTCCACACCTAAATGATTTTTCTTACACCGTGCCCCGCACGTAGCGTTGCGCGCGCGCGCCTCGGTGCACTTCGCCCTACGGGGCATGGTCGCCTGCGTGCGCCTCGTGGAGGGAGCAGTGGAGTTGTATGTCTTGTGCTTTCACCGCGATGTCCGCGCTTAATTTACAGAGCGTACAAAGGTCACTTTGCTCGCTGCAGCGGCCGCGTTTGCGAAACGAGCACGCTGTTCAAACAGAAATAAGTAACAACTGTGACACTTGATAATTCGCGCTCGTCCTGTGTGTGTTCTTTTCGTGCGTGCTTTGTGCTTGAGCGACGCGCTGGAAATTTCGACCTGCTTTCCGTTCTTCACGTTACATTCCAATTTGTGGCATTCCAATTGAATAGAGAAGCGAAGTGGGGAAAGAAACGAGAAAATTCGGAAAAAGCTTTTTTTTTTCGTTTTTTTTTCGGCGCAGTTGGAAAAATTGGCGAAAATTTCCGCGGGGAAAAACGTACAGAAATAAAGCTTAGGCAACACCCAGCGTTGAACGTGAAACCGAAACGCAGAAAAAGCCTTAAAGACACGCAAAGCGGTTACAGTTCATCCCGTACACTGTGCAGCAGACCTACCTGACCCAAGATACAAGGGGGAAAGTCTGACTGTCGAAGAAGTCTTGTCTGCGTTTACTGGATTTCGGAGCACAGTGCGCGCATGAACCACGAAGTTGGAAATGTGTACTCTAATGTGGCAGAATACAGGACCAGTGCAGGCATATGGTCAAGGTCCGGAATACGGACTTCTGCTAACCACACGCCTCCTTCAACATGGTGGGAGGGAATCTGCACGAGTGAAACAGTGATGCCTGTGGCTCGAAACATTTTACAGATTCCGCCATAATCAGCTGCTTTTGAGCGGAACTGGTCCGACTTCGGCAACATTCATACTCTGCGTAGGAACAGCCTACGTAATGAAACGGTGCAAAAGCTTGTTTTTGTACACGCACATCTAAACGCGATGAAGAATGCTCACATATGAAGTAAGTGATACTGACACTGAATGAGAGGTCGAACTTTATCTTCTTACCACCTTGATCAAAGTTTCCATAGTCGAAGCCACGACGAAATAGCCCCAGAAGAGACATTTCAGTGTTCTTTGTTTTAACTGCCGCAACAATTCTAGGAAGCCGTACCCATTTACAAAGAACTGAATGCGTTCGCGGTGATGCTTCTGGCCTGCCTTCGATCTGTTAAATCCTGCATTCGTTTGTGAAAAGGCAGAAAACATTTCACTTCTGTTATTTACATAATGAGAGCTATGGCTTTTGACATTTGGCAATAAAGTATTGCCATATGCTAACGCAAATGGGTTCTTTTCTATTTTTTTCCAAAATTTCCGAAAATAGCGTGAAAAAATTAGTTTTTTTCCGATTGCTCCAAATTTCCGGAAATTTTGCATCTCTCTCGAAGAATGCGGTGCGACATAACACGGAAAGCGCGCCCGTGGGCCCTTTACGCCATCTCGTTGGTGTTCTGTGAAGCCGCTGAAGAACCTCTGAGATGCGCGTACCAGCAACGCTAACTGGTTTATATAAATAGCTGGCCGTTAGTATGCTAGAGCATGTATGCATGGTGGCCGAGCGGCTAAACGCATCGCGCCACGGGGCGAGAGGTCGCAGGTTCGAATCTCCCCGATCCCACTCGAAAAGAAGATTTTTCATTATGTATTTTCATCTACCACGAATTTTCGCTTACGGCTAACGCTGATCTTTCGCACACAAAGACGCCGCCGACACCGGAATTTCTGCGAAACGAGCTCTTTAACGCTATCGTGTTAAAATGGTACATACATAAGATACTCATGGATACATGTCGCTCCGGCAGAAATGAAACAATATTTGTCACGGCAGTGCCGGCGGCTGCGGACAGCACACGTGTCGTAATCCATCATCATCGAAGGATAACGTCCACATATTCGGCAGGGTCCTATACACCATGCAGCTAACACTGGGACTGTAACCGACGAACATTGCATGATTCTTTATACTGCAGCTTTCTTTCCTTTCACCTTTGCTCGTGCACGCGTGCTGCGCCAGTGCACTTCTTTTTCTTGATCTTCAGCCAACCCCTGGCTGTGGCCATTACAGTTCAAGTCATTTTACTCGTCATTGCAGGTGTGCCGAATGTCACTAGTAGAAGTTTGGAGAAGAAAAAATTCAGGAGCCCTCTTACTATAGGGAAAATGAGGGCAAGCTTGGCTTTGCATATGCATGCCTTACGTACTTTTCTTTCTTTCTTTCTTTCTTTCTTTCTTTCTTTCTTTCTTTCTTTCTTTCTTTCTTTCTTTCTTTCTTTCTTTCTTTCTTTCTTTCTTTCTTGCGCGTTTCTCCCTCCTAACTGTTTCCTTGCCGGAATTCAGTGCCGGAATTGGACCGTCATCCACGTGCTTAGCAGCGCAACACTTAAGTTGCTACAGGCAACCGCGACAGTCATGCGTTCATATACAGGCAACAACGAAATGTGTGCAACGTGATGTGACAAGTCACCTCGATAAAAGATCAGATTTAAATATCAGAATCGGCTGATCGCCGACGACCCACGATCGAGAGAGCATCAGTAATTGGAAAACGGCGCGTAATAATACGCATGTGACAGGCACATCTTCTAGGGGCTCATTTCTGTACGCTCGTAGGCGCCGGATTTTTCGCGTATGACGTCGCCGCCGAAATATGAGTTACAAAAGTTTCTCTTAAAGCTTGCGTATAACCGACGTAGATATTGGGATCTGTGTGCAGCGAAGCTTGCTTGAAGCAGATAATTAAATGGATGGATAAAGTTTATTATTGGCCCTCGGAACGCGCTCTAGCACGTTGCAGGCCGCTCCCACGTGGGAACAAAAAGACCAAGTCTCTCTGCTGCGTCGCGGGCCCGTTGGACTGCCCATATCTGTTCTTCGAGTCCGGAGCTGATGATAGCAGCCTCCCATTTGGACAGCGTGATGACTTCGCCGCCGCGTAACGCGGGGCACCGCCAGAGCGTACGTTCTAGATTGGCTATATCCGCGCATAGTGAACATGCATTACTTGGCTGTATTTCCAGATAAATCTTGTGCAATAGCGTGGGGTTAGGGTACGCTCCGACCTGAAGTAGCGTGAATGTCAGAGCCTGTGGTCTGCTTAATTCTCTGTGTGTTGGAGAGTGCTGTCTCCGCCCCAGGTAAAAGTGTTTCGTCGGTACGTTACACGAGGTGGGAGGGTCCCGATTCTCCAAAAAAAAATCGCAGCATATCCACGGAGTGAATGATGATGAGTGGGCGAAGCTGCGGAGGTTCATCGGTAAACCGTGAATCTTCCGTGAATTCTGCCCAGTACATCATCACCGACGTGAGATCGGGCGCGTTTATACTAAAGGTTCGATGAGTTATGACGACTTGCAGCTCACTTTAATTTTACATGTACGCTGTGAATTTTCATTGTTTAGAAAACCATTGCTTTAGAAAACATCTGGCGTCTTTCGTTAAGCAGCTGGCGTCTTTTCGTTTTGCTTTAGAAACATCTGGCGTTCTTTCGTTTTGCTTTTACAAAACATCTGGCGTCTTTCGTTGGTTTATTTCATCAATCAACGGCGTTTTGAACAAAATTTTTATTGTTTAATCACGCACAGGAGAAATCTCACCAGGCACTACCTTGGAGATAAAGAATGGCTGCTAATGGGAATCAGAGACAGAAGAAGTCGGCTTTTAGCTAACGCTGCGAATTTTTTATTGTTCAACAACGCACAGGAAAAATCTCCCACCGGCAACACCTTGGAGGTCAAAGCGTAAGACTGGTTACGCACTACGACTACGACTACGAGGGACGAACGGGTGCCGCCTTAAGGAGCTTCGCCCCTAAAAATTATACCATCTCCCACAAAAGGGAACCATGTGGGGATGCGAAGCACCGCATGGGTCGACTTAAAGTTCCGTTCATCACAGGCACCTTGCCAGATGTTAACGCGTCCTTGCAAGTGGAGCACACCATGCATTCACTGTAATTGCTGTTGCTGTTACTCGTCCCGAACTCTTGTTGGAGCACGCCACGCGGGTTCATCGCACGTCTGCAGAATCCCGTTCCCCGACGCCATCGAGTGATTGCTGAGAGAGTGTAAGAGGGAGAGGCCACAGCGTCTTACCCAGCCCCTTACACAGGCCCGAACGCGCTAGCGCGTGCCAGCGCGTTCTGACTAGGATGCAACGCGTTGGTGCATCGTGCGTCTGCAGAATCTTGTTCGCCGACGCCATCACATGATTGCTGAGAGAGTGTAAGGGGGAGAGGCCGCAGCGTCTTACCCAGCCCCTTACACAGGGCCGAACGCGCTAGCGCGTGCCAGCACACATGGTTTTGTCTGCTTTACGCCAAGCTAGGACAGCATACGGCAGCCCGGGCCCCTAAAGTGCTCTGCACGTATCATCATCAAGGCGGTCGAAGAACAAGATGAAGAAGACTTCTCCTTGGCGCGAGCGCGCGCATAGCCAGGTGGTAGAAAGCGGACGGTCGCCAATGTAACTACGGACACAGCCCCGAGCAAAAGCTGCTTCGCATCTAGAACTCAGCGCCGCGCCCCCCAGTAGCTACGCGGTCTACTAGTCCTCGCGCAACTATGTGGAGCGACTCAGTGAGATTGGGCGGGGCTCCCTCGATCCGTCCCATGTGAGCTGGGAATCAGACGAGTGTGTGTGGCTCGATGTTCTTGTCCCGAAGGATCCGCAAAGCCGGCTCCGCGATGGTGCCCTTGGCAAATGCTCTGACCGCCGATCTGAAGTCGCTGTAAATCGTGGAACTCCTGTTGTCAAGCAAGGCCAACACAATCGCCGCTTGGTCCGCTATTTCGGCCGCCGTCGTCCGGACCGTCGTCGAGTTTGTGATTCTCCCCTCGTGGTTGACGCTGACTGCCGCATACGCCTTCCCCTTGGGATACTGGGCCGCGTCGAGGAACCAACAGCCCCAGGCCTGATTGTGAGCCCCTCTGGAAGAGCCCTTGCCCTAACCCGTCTCCTACCCTCGTTAAGCTAGGGGTGGACATTTCGCGGGACGGGGACAGTGGTGATTCATCTTCGCTGTTCACGCGAAATGCTGCAGAAGCGACAGTCGATTTCCGTCGGTGGAATCTCCAACTCCCGCATGATGTTCCTACCGGAACGCGGGGTGAACAGCCTAGGGTACCTGGATGTGCTCCTTGCGCACATCGAGGCACCCTAGAACAGCCTGGCGAACTGCGCCCTCTCCTGTGCCTCCGCAATTTCTTCCAGCGTGCTGTGCATGCCGAGACGAAACATTCTCTCCAAGCTTGTGTAGGTACATATGGGCAGCCCGAGAGTTCTCTTGACGGCCTTCCTTACTAACGTGTTGAGCTTGTCACGCTCCGGCCTCTGCCATTTGTGCATGGCTGCAACGTAGGTAAAGTGGCACATCACAAAGGCGTGCACCAGTCTTACGAGGGTGTCTCCACCAAATCCCTGTAGTCGGTTGGCAACGCTTCTTATAAGTCTGATGGCATTGTCCGTTTTCCTGGCGAGTCTCGTTAGCTTCAGGTTATTGGAGTCGTTCAATTCAATCGTCATACCCGGAACCCGGCAGGAGTCCACCCTGGTGATGAAGCAGCCCTCAACTGTCCTAAGAATGATGCTGACGTCCTCTTTTGCTTCCAACCTTTCGGGTTGGAGTCCCTGCGCTTGGGCCTGTACAGCAGGAGTTCTGATTTCATCGGCGAGCACCGAAGACCAGTCGGTTGTAGGTAGTTCGCCGTGGCCTCAATAGCTTCCTGTAGCAGAACCTCTATTCGTACATCGCTGCCTCCAGTACACCATATGGTGATGTCGTCTGCATAGTTCGTGTGGTTAATTACGTCGACTTCGAAGAACCTTTAGGCAGACTGATCATGGCGAGGTTAAAGAGGGTCGGGGATAAGACTGACGCTTGTGGCATCCCTAAAGCCAAGCCTGACCGGGTCCGAAGTGGGGTCGCCCATCTTGAGAATAGCCTCTGTCCGTCAGGAATGATTTCGGGTAGTCGTGCTGGGGAACAAATATGTTTACTATATGCAATAAAAGCAAAACAAGTTGTCTGAAAAAAAAATGGCATTCAGCACTTTCGCGGTATGCCTCTTATATTCAATGCGCAAAGCTGAGTTGGAAGTCAGTGCCAGTCTATGTCGTCTCTGTGCTTTCGTTTTGCCTCCGTTTCTTTGAGCTGCATATAATTTGTATAGATCAACCTAAAGAAAGGTTAAACAGGCAAGCTGAACCCCCCCCCCCCTGGCATGGACGGCAACATCCTCCCTAATTATCATTCTCGATGAGTTAGTAACGTAGTTAGGATAGATACCCGCACTAATTTAACTGTCGCTAATGAACCATTTTACTATTTGCAGGATTTCATCTAACTTCGTAGCAGCATTAAGTGAGGATCAGTTAACTGCCTAGCTACGAGAATGCGTTCCCTTTGTGCCAACGTGTTAGCTAGCTTCGACATGACGAATGCCGATGGCGTTTTCTCTTTCACAGCGTTGACAACCGCGTTAAATGGAAGCGAAAAATAATAACTAGCCTCCGGAGGGAATTTCACGAGCGCGCCAATCGGGAACTTGTAAAAGTGCATCGAATGAATGCCTACGTTGTGCTTTTATATAGGCTGTCGGCTCGCATTTGGTCATTGTGACAAAGCTCACTGCCATCTCTCCAGGCTTTGAACATGTTCGAGCCGTTGACATCATGCATTTCTCCTTACGCATAAATTTTTTTTTTAATGCGCCATTTCGACATTCCCCGTCTTTATCAGAAATCGACTGCGGGGTGCGAGGCTCTCCACAAAATTAGTCTATAACAGAGTGCCAGCATAATCTATTTGCGATGCCTTTGTGTACTGCTGCCGTCTCATTTTCGTCCATCGTTCTAAAGAAAGCCCTGAGGCGTTATGATAACCACGGCCCCGAAAATAAAGGCACAGTAACATCCAGTTCACAGTTCCCAAACCACGAAAAGATACGTGTTCAAGCATGGGACGAGAACTGCGGAATAAAAAAAATGAAATTGGACACCACGTCATTCCGCGATGTTGAGCTTCAAAATAAGGAACATGAATGAACGCAGAGACGATACTGTTGCGGGCTGAGCACTGTACAGCACTCCCAGGATTCCCTTTCAAACTACGAAGGCTTTTCAGCTGTGCACTTTTCCTCGGCTCATCAGTTTCTTTCGCGACTGCGAATATGTCGGGCTCGTGAGATTGTGTGGCCCAATTTTCGGCATACCCAATGTAGCATCCCATTTTTACTCTTCGAAACAAGTACGCAGAACGGCTGCTTCCGCGATGGCTAGGGGCGACGAGAAAAAAGGTAACGAAGCAAATTGGAGAGATTTTGAATGCAGGCATGTATGAATTGAGGGAACTGCCGTTCTGATGAGCGCTTCCATTCATGTATGTTCGTCTCATTCTGAATATTTTTTTTATCTCTGTCTGATTGTTCTATTGCTAGACGCGAAGATGTTGGGGCTCTGGCGGGAGCATGAAATGGTATACGTTAACGGCAATGCTTTTATATGTACAGCGTGGCTCTCATGCGTGATAAAATGTACTGGTTGCCACCGGAGCGCATACTTTGTTTTTGTTTTTGTATTGCGGCGCCGATCTGGATGACTAAGAGGGTGGGGAGGGGGGGCAGCTTGATTGTAAACCTACATGCTCTGCTTTTTTTATCATAAAAGCCAACCGAGGCGCCTACCTTGTTTCTTGTTATAGAATACATTCCAGGGCTTCTGAAAAGTTTGCTCTCCTGAAGAGAACTGCTGATGAGGAGGCTTGAGCTCTGTACCAAGCACAATTCCCTAATCAGAACACATGAGAAACTCTCATTATCAACCACTGCATATATATGAAAAATAATGGGAATGCCTGCGTAACTTACACCTTTCTTTTTCTGTTGCGCGCAGAGAAAAGGTGCTCTAAAAAAACTCTGCAATTTGTTATCACGGCACACTTTTCAAAGTACGCGATGTGCGGGTTTTATGCGCGCTGCGGTGGTATGCGCACTTGCCTTCTTCTGATATATGTACACCCTTGCAGTTTTTTTTACTAATATCGTGCGCACATTGACATCAAGCGGTGCTATTCTGGCGCAGCGCCTCTTCGAGATTGTCAAATTGTGCCATATTGTTAAATTCCGCCATTGCTCAACTCTTATTGGCCCAGAGGGATGCTATGGCCTCTTTGATGTGCTTAATATGCCGCCATTAAGAAATTTATTAATATGGCGGAATTTAACAGTGTCCAGGGGCACAGCGAGAGAGAGAGAGAGAGAATAAGAATAAAAGAAAGGCAGGGAGGTTAATCAGGGCTGAGACCGGTAGGCTACCCTACACTGGGGAAGGGGGAAGGAAAGTTATAGAGGAGGAAAGAGAAGTCACTATTTCAACCGACGTAACAGTTCCGCGTTCGACATCACAAACGGCGAATCAGTCCGGTATCCTTGAGAAAATGCAACAACGCTTTCGTTGCCTTTCGGAACTGTGATGGGCAGCCCGATGATCCCAACATTTTCTCGACAGTGAAAACGCTTCCGTCCAGTTGATTTAGTGCAGTGTTGAGGTGAAGCCTCTCGTTTGCGTATGTCGGGCAGTAACACAAAAGGTGCTCAATAGTTTCATCAACGGTACAGTCGTTGCACTCGGGCTTGTCGGTCTTTTCGTTCTTACATGAGTAGGCGTTGATGAATGCTACACCCAGACGCAGACGGCACAACACTATCTTCCTCCCGGGAAAGACCAGGTAGTAGCCGCAGCCGTAGAGATGGGTCGAGAGAATACAGTCACTGGTGTGTGAACTGTGATGTTTGCTACTTTTGCAGTGTCATGTTTTGCGCCAGCTTACTTAGGTATCGAGCCGCATCAATCCTGGATAACGGTATAGAAACGAGGTTTGTCTGTACGTGTGCTTTTCTGGCAGCTTCATCAGCGAGGTCGTTGCCGGAGATACCGCAATGACTTGGTATGCACTGAAACACAATGTTGGGTTCTTTTTCAGTCGCATAGTGCAGCATTTCTCGTATCTCCAACACAAGTTGTTCGTACGATCCGCGACGAAGTGCCGACGAAAGACATCGTAGAGCCGACTTTGAGTCGCAGAATACTGCCCATCGCTCAGCCGGTTGTTGCTTGATATAATCGATGGCACCTCGCAGGGCAACAAGCTCCAAACCAGTCGACGTGCTCACGTGACAAAGTTTGTAAGTGAGGTTGATGTGTTGTGATGGGATGACGGTGGCGCCACTGGAGCTGGTTTGGGTGGTAGAGCCATCCGTGAATACGTGAATTCTGTCAGCATAGAAAGTATGCAAACAGTCCAGAGCTGCTTATTTCAAGGCCAAGGTAGAAAGGTCGTTCTTGTTTCTGATTCCTGGGACGGAAAGGCGCACTTCGGGTTGACGTAAGCACCACAAGGCGGATGGCGAACGCGCCGAGGGTGAAACCCGATGGTAGCAAAGCGCGCTGAGAGCTGACGACGTTGGAGAACGACGCCTGTGGTCGTTGTTCTGGCAGGTACGGCAGATGGCTCGACACCATCCGTGAAATATGTCGAATATGCGCTCTCAGCGCGTCGGTTGTGACGTAGGTTGTAACCGGATGCGGCATAGAGTTTCTTACATTTACCTAGAGGGAAAACTGGTGTTGCGAGCTGATGTGCGCATAGGAATGCTGGGATATGTGAGCTTCAGACTTGGCTCGGATTGATATCGTTCACGAAGAGCCCACACACCTCGAAGACGCGTCTGGCTTCAACGCGTTCCTTGCGACAGAGTGGTTGATTTTGTACTAAAGGAGCACGTAGTAAGCTATTTCTTTTAACACGAAAGTGTTTTATGCCGGGGTCTACCACGGCTTCACTGACGTATTTCCGTCAAGGATATGATGGTGTAAAATATAAAGGTTAACAGTTAGCAAAGAAAAAAAATTGCCAGGCCTGCGCGGAAAGCGCAGCACAGTCACAGCGAAAGCTCGAAGAGCGGCATTTCTAGAGCCCGTTATAAACTCTCTTGTGGCTACTAATACAAGTACACTGGCAACGTGCCCACTACGCCACAAATCATAATTTTTGTGAAGTTGGGAAGCACCCACCACGACATTACTCGACACTCTGCGGAGAAGCGAGGTACCATCTGTAAGGCATTATGAGCAGTTTCTCGATGCGACGGCTGATGAGGATCAAGAGTTATGAATTAGCCTTTTGTAATGGGTTGGAAGCTTTAGAGGACCCACTAGTTAATTCGCATTGTATGACGCCCGGTCGTTATGTAACTCTCCCACCACGCTTTATAACATACGCTAACGTGAGAAAGAGATAGAGAGAGGGAGTTAACTTTTTGAGACCCTGAGGAAACCGATCATGGGAGCCTTATGGGCTTGCTTGGCAACCACTAGAAGTGCACTTGCGAGGAACCCACTACGCTATAAATCATCATAATTTTTGTGAAGTAGAGAAGCAGCCACTACGAAATTTTTCGTCATTCTGCGGAGAACCGTGGTACCTGCTGAACATCTGTAAGGCATTATGTGCACTTTGTTGATGCTGTGGCTGATGACGATGAAGAATAATGGCAGAGCCCTTTGTAATGTGTTGGAAGCATTCAACAACCCACTCATTGCGCAGTTCGCATTGTGTGACGCCTGGTTACAGAATTCGCGTTGTGTGACGCTTGGTTGTTATTTTACTCTTCACCACGCTACATTACATATGTTAATGTGGTTCCTTCCCGACGTGAAGCCTGTATATAGTATTTTTGCAAAGCAGTTTCAAGCACCGGCATGGCTCTGAGGTAGGATACCGGGCTCCCACGCAGAGGACCCAAGTTCGAACCTCGTTCCATCCTGGAATTTTTTTCTTATTTCGAGCGATAGTGGTTACGGACACCGGCGGCGGCGGACAACTACGGCGCCAAAAACGGCCCTTGTTGTGATCTCATAACAGCTTTCGCTGTAAAAAACCAGAAGAAAAAGTTCCGTCACCGGGAGTCGAACTTACGACCCCTGGCTCCGCAGCACGGGGCGCGAAATGATTCGGCCACAGACGGCACGTTCTTCGCCATGCTAACGGCGGGCTATTTATATCTACCATTTGCCGGTGGCGGTACTCAGAGATCGATGGTACATCAGTGTGTTTTTGTTATCACTAGAAAGATGGCGCGAAGGTCTCGAAGAGCGTAGAGTCACTGGAAAATCAGAGTACCGCAAAGGTAGGCTGCACGCGGGCAACATTTGGTGGCGGCGGCCATGTCCCTTCCAGACCGTCCGGCGCGTTGCTAGCGTGTGTTGAGAAGTGACCGATATTTTAGCCTCAGTGCCATGTTACGCTCGGCAGAACTGCACTATGTGTGTGTGTTTCTCCAAGAAAATATTAGAAGTGATTTCGAGTCATTGACAGGTATGGATTGACTGCGCGGTTAGCGGTGTAACTAATGAAACGTACGGCGAATGTTGCCATGTGCTCGCGAACTCTCTTCATGGCTTCATCGGTCTCTTTTCGTGTCACTCCCGGGCGTGTTCGCTAGGCGGGAACTGTAAACATAGTTGCATTAGCACAGTGACATCGTGCGAGATGCCATCTACTTCGACATTTGCTGAATCTTGATTCTTTGCGCTAGCTTTGCAGTCGGTGTTCAGGTTTACTGCACTGGAGAACGTTATCGAACATCATCGAGAACATTCAACATTGCGTCCTTCGACTGATCGCTGATGCATAGCTTGCTTGCGCGCCGTGCTTGCTGTTCAACTGGTTGATATGTGTAATAGAAGTTGTGTATGTACGGTAATTGGAAGTTGTGCGCGACGTCTTGATTCGGAACGCGAGCAGCCGAACGCACGGGCGAATCGGCGTGCGGTAGGCAAGGTGCATCTTATCTTGCGATACGTAGAAAATAGGCCATCAAAATGATTGACATCACTGCTTAATTGTTTCATTTCCGATTTTTGTCTCCTTAATATTCCCAACGTTGCAATGAATTGCAAATATTTTGCTGTGTTCCGACAAACAGTTCTTTTTTTGGCGTTGCCAGCGCGTAAACAGCTGGGGTTCGGTTTCTGCACTGCGCGCACTTTTTTTTTCATAATGCACTCTTATCAAAACGTCCTCGGCACGGTGCTTTATGTTCTTTTGATCAGAAATAGCACATCCCGGAATTTTTAAAGCGCATGCAGCATGCTACTGTAACACAGTATGTATATAGACCTAGGGCTCGCATAAAATCGACTCCCTCAATGCGTGGGATCTGCTTTTTTTTTTTTTTTTTTTGCTGTGACCATTTCTCAAAAACTATACAGTATTTTAAGGCTACGCTCGGCGCAATGCAGCATTAGCAGTATTTTTTTGCAAATTTAAAAATACGCTTGATAACATTGCCTTATACCAAGTTTATCAACAGAGTTCCACGCTTCTATTTTGTGCAATGCCAAAGATCATGCCACAATTGCCTTCAAGGTATACCAGTAAACAGTTATTTTATTAAATCTTCGATTTCGCTCTCGTGCGTGAAACGCTTATAACTCGGATAGCATGCGTAATCTGTTCAACAGATCCAGATATAAACAGCCGAGCAAATAGAAAGGTATGTAGTTTTCAATATCGCTGACCATAGCGAACCGAAAAGGTGAAGTATCCTGTCGCATAATATCTTTTCCAGCAAAGTTAGTGTAGTTCACTGCAGGAAGGAGTGTTATTCGAGGGGGGCGAATTCGTTCAGGGCAACTATGCAGCCACGTAGAACGGCGCTCTTTGACATTAATTTTTCCCACACGGCAAACGAGATTCCCAGAGTAGCTCACCAGTAACGTTCGAATAGATGGTGAGCTACTCTCTTCTGGCATCTGCATGCAGTGGCGTAGCAGGTGGCACACCGGGCCCGTGCCCCCTCCCCCCCCCCCCTACGAAATTTTTTCCCGTGGCATACATAGCACGAAATGACACTCGATCACATCTGCCTGAAAGGCCCCCACTGCCAGGACTCCTTCCACACCCCCCCCCTCCCCCCCAAAAAAAAAGTCTGCTTACGCCCCTGTCTGCATAACGCGTTTAAAAAAGCGACGAAGTACTTCTGGGGACTATGGTACTGCTAAATGTCCGACCACGCTCTGCATTGAACGCGCCTGCACCCAAAGCGCTTGGAAGGGATATGGCGGCGAAAGGTCACGTGATGGGAGTAAGCCAATCGCGTCGGCGGCGGCGCGCGGAAAACAGATGCGGTACTCTGAAATTTTTCCAGTGATTCTAGAAGAGCGCGCTTTAAAGGTCGTCGCCCCACGCGTATGAGAGCACGCCTCTGCAGGGCGTGGTCGCTCGTGCGCGGGCTTATCTCGTGATGGCGGTGGTGTGTACGTCTTGTGCTCTCACCGCAAGTTTGCGTTGAGAGCACGAAGGTCACTTCGCTCACTGCAGCGGCCGCTTTTGCGAAAGGAGTGCGCTGATGACACAGCAATGAGTTGCAACTGTGACAGTTCGCACTCATCCTGTGTATGCTCGTTCCGTGCGCCTTTTCCGCTTGAGCAGCGCGTTGCAAGCTTCGAGCGGCTTGCCGTCCTTCGCGTGACATTACAATTTGTTGCTGTAGCATTCATTCCCTTGCGCTTGGGGCGAAAGAATGCACAACAAACGCTCAACTACGTCTGTGAAGACACGTTTCACTTTCGTGTTTTACCGATTTTTATGACAGAGGGATCAGGCATGTTTTTTTAGCATTGCAGAGAAACGAGTTTTATTTAACTTTGGAAACTTATGCGTTGTTGTACAATTTTACGAAGCGCAAAAAGTAATGGACGGCCGCTAAACTTGGAAGGCAGACGACAAGGCCAGCGTTTACTCTGCGACTACTTGTCTGTTTCTTTCTTTCGCTGTTGAGTTATGCCGTGCAGGTGGGTGGACTTTTATTCTAGAATATAATACGCGTGGATAAGATCCATTCATAAAAATTTTGTTTCAGAGAAGCTTTATTTACACAGTCGTATCCGATTTTTAGCTGAAGCCTCACTCAAAAGCAGCCAACACAAGCCTCGCAGACATATACAGAGGGCTTAAAGTCTCCCTTCATTGGAGAGGGGGCCTTCAGAGGGCGGCGACCTTTATACATACATACACACATTCATACAGCTGCTCTTTAAGAAATGGAAGGAGGGGATGAGAACCCTCTAGCCCCCCCCCCCCCCTTTCTTGACTTTAAGCCCTGCATATACCGTATACCGTCATTGCCATCGCGGCAACGACGCCCTGAGAAATTCGCATAGACGCTGGCGCCAGATTTCCCTCTGGGTAATATTGTGGGAAAATGTCCAGGGGAGCTATTTTCAATGTGTCCATCTAATGTACTGTCCATTCAGGCCTCCGCCGATTGGCTGAAGCTCGGCGAGCAGCGCGCCCCTGTTTCCGGTTCTTCTTGCGCAACGTCATTCTGACGTCACAGATCTTTCACAAATCTTGACACAGGTGAGAGGACCAGAATGCGCTTCAGCGCAACGAAAGCAACCTCCAGAGATCCGCTTTTGGCAGCGCGAACCTCGGAGACCGTGCATTAACTCTGATTCTGTGATCGCGTTAGCCCTCGAATTAGGCTTAATGCGGCCGCCCGCTTAGCGCACCTGGGAAGGTCGGTGCGGATTCCCTGCATGGTTCTCAAGCATCTGGGACATGCTCATATGCAAGGACAGACTTGTCAAGTTTAAGTGTTCTGTTACTATAGCAACGTCGAGCGGCGCCACTTCTCTTATGGTAACTGGGAATATCCACGGCGCGTTCTTTCGCGACCACACTGCCGAACCCGCTTCCGCGCACGCGCAGAGCTCTCGGATTGCATCTGTGATGCGTCACAGTGGGACTATTGCTGACTAGCATTGCTCCAGGCTGAAGGAGGAGCGCATGAGAGCTCGTGTCCTTGCCGCCGCCGCTGCCGAATTCGGCGACAAACCGCCTTCGCCGGCAGCGTCTATCCCCAGTAACGCATCGCTCGGCAGCGCGAGCGTCGCGCCCAAATGTGAGCTTGGGTTCCCTATATATTTCATCCACTTTCTTTCTTCTAACGCTGGGAGTGTGCTATGCGGGTGCGGTGCGTCAACGTGGTCAAGAGCGCAATGACGTCATGGCTTGCCGCTTTCTGAATGCGCTCCGCCGAAGTGGACATGTCCAGAAGATGGACAGCTGGAGAATAGCTCCCCCGAATGGCACCCCAGGACATGGTAGCGCGTAAATTGGCGAGAAGAATCTGCTACATGCAACGCGTACGCGCAAAAGTCACACTCAAGTGCGAGCGCCATCGGCTATACGCTGTTTACCTAAATATATCTTTGCGTAAACAGCCCAGCGATCGGCGATAGCACTTGGGTGCGTATTTGTTGCCATATGCTAATCTTTTTATTTATTTATTTATTTATTTATTTATTTATTTATTTATTTATTTATTTATTTATTTATTTATTTATTTATTTGTTTGTTTGCTTGTTAACGTCATTTGCCTTGACTTCAACTCGATCTCGTATCACTACAGGCAACTTTCATGGCTGGTTTTTGGACAAACATGTCCAAGCCAAGTATTTCTCAAAATTTTGGATGACAGATATTGCGATGGCGGCGCACTGGACAGGCTTTCAACAAGAGTGCAGGAGTTGCCTTCTCGCGAAATAATATTAAGGTGAAAACCTTGAAGATGGCCTGACCCACTTTTCCAAGTAATCATAGCTTGACCTCATTATCGGAGTTCATTTCTCCACGAATTGAGTTTTTCGAATCCGCCAAGAACGAGCGGCAGGTCCGTAGCCAGGAATTTTTTTCGGGGAGGGGGGCATTTGCTGAAAACCTTCCCTATTTGAGCAAAAAACACCTATTTTCATTATTTATCTTAGGTAAAAGACCCCCTCATCAAAATCAAATTCAGTGCTCGTACAGCTTTCATTTGGGGTGGAACTGGCTTAGATATATTATTTTGTACATGTTTAAAGAGTGCGTTTGAAGATCTACTGCTGGCTTGGCAACAGATTTCTTTCAGAATCCTTCAAGACAATTAACGAGGGGTGGTTAATTTTAGCCGTTGCTAGTATACGAGAGGCTCTGAGTATTTTCTGAAGCGAGCACTGCGCACTCCTGCGACCTCCACCTTGATGTCTGTATAGCAACGGCTGTCGAAAGACAGTTCTTCATTCTACTGCTTATATAGGGTGGTGGCATAGGCCGACAAGCTCACTCATGAGCATAGGTAGGCAAAAAATGTGGAACTCACTCAGACTCACTGATGAAATATATTTTGTCCTTGGGGCTCACTCAGACTCACTGAAAATTTTATCAACGGGACTCACTCGGACTCAAGCTCACCAAAATATTGCTCGCTCGGACTCATTCAGACTCAGACTCACGGCTCGATCTGAGTGAGTGAGTCTGAGCGAGTCGACTCATGAGTCCATTAGCGTATGATCAACATTTTCGACCGTAGTGTCAATGTCCTTTAGCATCAATATCCCATATAACTGGTGTTCTACTTCGTGCTTTTTGATCTCATACCTTCAAATGTGAGTTATCAATGATTACAATCCAGTAAGGACCTCTTTATTGAAAGCGATGGCTCACACGAGATATCTTTATCAAGAACTTCCGGTGAAAGATTTTGTGAGAGGGAGGACAGAGCCCCGTCCCCTCGGTCACCTCTGTAACTCACGCCTCTGATCAATAAAAATTGAGATGTATCAACGCTAGTGCTTTGATGTATGTGTGAGTAGACGCGAGTATAAACGTGAGTCATCATAAAGCGGACAGTAATGCTGAAGTTCAGTAGATAGGACCATAGGTCGGCAAAACAATTTGGAGCTCACTCAGACTCGCTCATGAAATATATTTTGCCCTTGGGGCTCACTCGGACTCAGACTCACTAAAGTTTTCTTCATTCGGACTTACTTACCTGGACTCAGAGACACTGGAATTCTTCTCAACTGGACTCACTCGGACTCAGACTCACGGCTCGATCTGAGTCTGATTCGACTCATGAGTGAGTTTCCCGACCTATGCTCATGAGTCGACTCACTCAGACTCACTCAAACTCAGATGGAGCCGTGAGTCTTAGCCTGAGTGAGTCCGAGTGAGTAATATTTCCGTGAGTTTGAGTCCGAGGGAGCCCGATTGAAAAAAATTCCATCTCCCACTAAAAGGAAACATGTGGGTTGACTTAACGTTCCATTCATCACAGGCACCTTGCCCGATGTTAACGCGTTTTTGCAAGTGGAGCCCACCACGAACTCACTGTAGTTGCTGTTGCTGTTACTCGTCCCGAACTCTTGTTAGAGCACGCCACGCGGGTTCATCGCACGTGTGCAGAATCTCGTTCCTCGATGTCATCACGTGATTGCTGTGAGAGTGTAAGGGAGAGAGGCGACAGCGTCTTACCCAGCCAATGCCACCTCCAGCCCCTTACACAGGCCCGAATGCGCTAGCGCGTGCCAGCACACATGGTTTTGTCTACGTTACGCCAAGCTAGGACAGCATACGGCAGCCCGGGCACCTGAAGTTCTTTGCACGTATCATCATCAAGGCGGTCGAAGATCAAGAGGAAGAAGACTTCTCCTTGGTGCGAGCGCGCGCTAAGGTGGCTATGCTAGGTGGGACGGTCGCCAATGGAACTACGGACACAGCCCAGCGCAAAAGCTGCTTCGCATTTAAAAAATTTAGTAAGTCTGAGTCCGAGTGAGTCCGGTTGAGGAAAATTTTGGTGAGTCTGAGTCCGAGTGAGCCCTAAGCGCAAGATATATTTCTTGAAGAAGTCTGAGTGAGATCCACATTTTTTTTGCCGACGTATGAGGGGTGGCAACAATTTTCCTTACAAAAAAAATGCGCCTGGGCCTGTTGGTGGCTTCACTCTTAAGTTTCCTGCTTAAGTTCTGTAACTACAGGCGACTGTCGTATCAAGAGGGAGGGAGAGACGAGGAGAAGGAAAAGTACGGACGCCAACCAGACGCGCGTCCGAAGAGGAAAAAAATTGGCCGCGTGTCTGAGTGCTTCGCTGCAAATGTCGTCTAAAGACGATAGAAGAGGCGCTGCGTGAAATATGGAGGCCATCTGGCAATACGTCGGGAAACATAAGTGCTGTGTTGCGGGCTGGTAGTCGCGGTGCAGCAGCAGGCCAAGACCGGCGGTGACCAAGGCGACCGGCGGGGACGCAAGCCAGCCCGAACACGTGGTTTGGCGCAAAGCGCTGAAGCAGAAGAAACGTCCGCACTCAACGAGTACTCTCCACACACTCTTTTATTTACACGTCGCCTGGGTAAAACAGGAATGCCAGAGCGGCGCACCATGGCATTCGTACAGTGCAATACAGAACCGAAACCGAAACACAACAATGAGCTCGTGCAGAAGGCACGGAGGAAGGCAAGTTTCAGCGCAGTCGCATTTTCAGCGCAGCTTAAGAAGCTAGGGTCTTTAGAATTACGTATGTATGCATTTTCTATTAAAGGAACACATCACCTGTTAAGCGGTTTATTGGAAGGGACTCGGCGACAGTTCGCTATGGCGACAGTCAAGGCCAAAGCACGGGCTCCGAGAGCGAGCGCCGTTTTTAAGAGGACGACCCACTAGGAGCAGCTGGAGAGCGCAACCGTTGAACAGTACCAATTGCTTTGCCACAATTACCCCGGGTACGAAAAGGGAGCCGTCCGGCGACCTAACAGCTCGTCACTATGAGTGGGTCATAATAGGCCTTGAGGCGCTCCACGTTGACTATGTCGCGCCCTCGACGGCGCATGTCCGAAGCTGGTTCGATGTGTTCGATCAAGTAGTTCACCGGGGATGTGCGCTCGGCGACCCGATATGGGCCTTCGTATTTCGGCAGCAGTTTTGAAGAGAGGCCACATGCAGTGGTAGGGATCGAGAGCCATACGAGCGCTCCAGGGAGGAACGTGGGCTCAGAAGTGGTGGTGCCATCGCGAATGCTCTTCTGCAGCTCTTGTTCCTGCCTCGTAAATGTCTTGGCAAGCTCGCGACACTCTTCAGCAAGCATGGCTGTGTCAGAAATAGGCGCACACTCAGATGGATCCGGCTTGTATGGAAGTATCGTGTCGATGGTGTGCGACGGGTGCCTTCCGTACAGTAAGAAGAAGGGTGAAAAACCAGTAGTGCTCTGAGGGGCGGTATTATAGGCGTAGGTGACGAAGGGCAGAATGGCATCCCAATTGGTGTGATCGGCGGCGACGTACATTGACAGCATGTCGCCGAGCGTCCGGTTAAAGCGTTCGGTTAGGCCATTCGTCTGCGGGTGGTAAGCAGTAGTTTTGCGGTAACAGCATGGCACTCTTTCAGAATGGCTTCGACGACTTCCGATAAGAAGATACGGCCTCGATCGCTGAGAAGCTCTTGGGGTGGACCGTGACGCAGTATGAATCTGTGTAGTAGGATGGAGGCAACATCGCGCGCTGTAGCCGCTGGGAGGGCGGCGGTTTCGGCGTATCGCGTTAGGTGGTCAACAGCGACGATGCCCCAGCGGTTACCAGCCGAAGTCAGGGGTAGTGGTCCATACAAATCGATGTCCATGCGCCCAAACGGACGGTTAGGGCAAGGTAATGGTTGTAGACCTGCTGGCGACACGTGCGTTGCAGGTTTTCGGCGTTGGCAATCGAGGCAGGAGCGAACGAACTTCTGCACGTAGCGGTACATCCCACGCCAGAAGTATCGTTGTCGAATGCGGTGGTAAGTTTTGGATACCCCAGAGTGCGCGCATTGCGGATCAGAGTGGAAGGCCTCGCATATTTCAGAACGCAGACTGCGGGGTATCACTAGTAGCCACTGGCGGCCGTCGGCGTTGTAATTGCGTCGGTGCAGGAGGTCGTCACGAACGGCGAAATGGTGGGCTTGACGACGCAACGCGCGAGTGGATGGTGTTGCCGACGGATCAGTGAGCAAGTCGATCAGCGAGGTGATCCATTTATCCTTGCGCTGTTCGGTAGCGATGGTGTGAACGTTGATTGAAGCAACAGCCATGTGAGATACTGAGCAGGGGGCATTGTCGTCAGGCAAGGGAGAGCGCGAGAGGGCGTCGGCGTCAGCATGCTGGCGTCCGTTGCGGTACAGCACGCGGATGTCGTAGTCCTGCAGGCGAAGTGCCCAGCGGGCGAGATGGCCTGAGGGATCCTTCAATGACGACAGCCAGCATCGCGCATGATGGTCGGTGACGACATCAAATGGGCGACCATACAGATAAGGTCGAAACTTTGTAAGGGCCCATATGATCGCCAGGCACTCTTTTTCCGTCACTGAGTAATTGGTCTCGGCTCTGGTAAGCGTACGGCTTGCGTATGCCACGACATATTCGGGGAACCCTGGTTTGCGCTGCGCAAGGACAGCGCCGAGGCCTACACCACTGGCCTCCGTATGTACCTCCGTTGGGGCCGTAGGATCGTAGTGGCGCAGTATGGGAGGAGACGTCAACAAACGACGGAGCTTTGTGAACGCGTCGTCACACTCGGAGGACCACGAATTTAGGGGTCCGTTACTGCCAAGGAGCTTCGTCAGCGGCGATATGATGGTGGCAAAGTTTCGTATGAAGCGTCGAAAGTACGAACACAGTCCTACGAAACTGCGCAGTTCTTTTACGGACGTAGGTTTGGGAAATTCGGCCACGGCCCGAAGCTTGGCCGGATCGGGAAGGATTCCGTCCTTGGACACGACGTAGCCTAGGATTGTCAGCTGCCGTGCTGCAAATCGGCACTTCTTCAGATTCAGTTGGAGGCCGGCGTTGCTCAAACGCGTCAGAACATGCCGCAGACCGTTGAAGATGCGTGGAGAAGCCCGGAGCGAAAACGACGAGGTCGTCCATGTAACACAAGCACGTGTGCCATTTCAAGTTGCGCAGAACGGTGTCCATCATGCGCTCGAAGGTTGCGGGCGCATTACACAGACCAAACGGCATGACGTTGAACTCGTACAAGCCGTCGGGCGTGACAAAGGCTGTCTTCGGTCGAGCGTCATCCGCCATGGGTACTTGCCAGTACCCCGAGCGCAAATCAAGAGATGAAAAGAATTCGGCTCCTTGCAGGCTGTCAATCGCGTCGTCGATTCGCGGCAGCGGATAAACATCCTTGCGAGTGATCTTGTTGAGCCGTCGGTAGTCCACACAGAACCGCACGGAACCGTCCTTCTTCGCAACGAGAACAACGGGAGACGCCCATGGGCTGTCCGAGGGCCGAATAACGTCGCGTCGAAGCATATCGTCGACTTGCTCATTAATGACCCGCCGTTGTGCGGGAGACACGCGATATGGACGTTGCCGCAGTGGTGGTTGGGTGCCGGTGTCGATGCGATGCGCAACAGTGGAAGTGCGGCCGAGAGAAGTTTGCCCGACACCGAAAGAAGAACTAAATTCTTCCAGCAGGCACAGAAGTTGGGAACGCTGGTCCGATGTGAGGTCGTCAGCAATGGAGGACCTAAACACATCAACAGCTAGGTGACGAATCGGACGCGGAAACAGCACTGAGCGTACCGGAACTGGGACAGTGCGTGTCATCGGGTGCGTCCATAACTTGTGCGTCTTCGAGGGGTTCCACTCTGCCAAGACATTCCCGTCGCACCAACGTAACAATGTATGGAGATGGGTTGTTAACAAAAATAGCGGTGCTGCCCTGAGTGACTTGGACGGTCGCGAACGGTACCAGCAAGCCTCTCCTTGTGCAAACGTGGTCAGATGGCGAAATGAGTGCAATGGTGTCGGAGAGACCGGCGCAGTCGACTGACACAGCCGTCGACGAGTTTGGAGGCACTTTGGTATCGTCTTTGACGAGGATCTTGCTCGATACCGATGAAGTGTCTGCCGGCGTCAGATCTGAGAACGGGGAGAGTTCGATTTCGGCTTGTGCGCATTGAATTACGGCGTCGTGGCGGGACAGAAAATCCCATCCCAGGATGACGTCGTGAAAGCATGCAGCAATTATAATGAACTCGACGTCGTACAGAACGTCCTGAATGACGACACGAGCTGTGCATATTGCTGTAGGATGAATACTCTGGGAGCTGGCTGTATGGAGAGACATCCCAGAAAGTGGCGTCCTCACTTTTCGTAGTAATCGGCTCAATTTTTGGTCCATAACGGATACGGCGGCTCCAGTGTCGACAATGGCAGATGCGGGAACACCGTCGACAAACACGTCTATCACGTTCGATGGGCTTCGCTGAGGGCTTTCGCAGTTCGATAGCGTCGCAGCCCTTGCCTCCTGGACTGCGACGACTAGTTTTCCTGGTCGCGTGCGACCGGACGTGGGCGCATCGGCGACAGTGAGCGACGTCGTGGAGACGGAGAGCGCCGAGTAGATGGAGCTTGGCGAGACGTCGGCGACAGAGGCGTAGGTGGGGCGTAAAATGGGCGGTTTGACTGGCTGGTGACGGGCGACACGACTTGAGGCGGCTGGACGCGATTGCAATAACGCGCCACGTGGCCGGCGTAACCGCATGCGAAGCATATGGGGTGGTTGTCAGGTGTGCGCCATCGGTTTGCTGGAGCAGGGCCCGCCCATGGCGCAGGACGTGATTGACGGGATGGCGACTGATATAACTGCATCGTGGGCTGCAGTCGTGGCCTCTGCATGACGTCAGCGTAGGTAGCCGACACAGCCGCTTCGAAGGACTGATGTCTAGCGGCGGCTTCGGCGTAACTGTGTGGGGCTGCCGTAGGTATTACTGGGGACGTCCTGGCGACAACTTGGGCGTAACTGAGTGGTGCAGGAGCCGGATGGTGCTGATGGTACTCAGGCATGACCTCCGCGATTTCCTGCTCAATCGCTCGACGGAGGGGAGGGAGAAGAGTGGTTGACGGCTGTTGAACGTACTGAGGTTGAGCAAAGTCCAACAGAGAGAACTGGCGCGCAATTTCCTCGCGCACGAATGACTTCACCTCTGCCAGCAAGGCGGAGTGGTCGGATATGGTCGACAAGCCAGCGAGCTCGGCGTCGCGGGATGGAGAGCGACGGGTCATCGACCGCTGCCGGCGCAGCTCCTCGTAGCTCTGGCAGAGCGTGATGACCTCGGCGACTGTGCTGGGGTTTTTGGCGAGCAGCATCGTGAAGGCGTCGTCGTCGATGCCTTTCATAATGTGCCTCATTTTGTCAGATTCCGACATGGTGGCGTCGGCTTTCTAACACAAATCGAGGATGTCTTCAATGTAGCTGGTAAAGGTTTCGCCAGCCTGCTGAGCTCGTTCTCGCAAACGCTGTTCGGCCTGCAGCTTACGAACGGCAGGGCGGCCAAACACGTTGACGATGGCGGTCTTGAAGTCGGACCACGTCGTAAAATCGGATGCGTGGTTGTTGTACCACAGGCCGGCCACACCCGCGAGGTAGAAAACCAAGTTGGTCAATTTTCCTGCCTCGTCCCATTTATTGGGGACACTCACGCGTTCATAGATCGCGAGCCAGTCCTCCACGTCGGTCCCATCTGCGCCAGTGAAGACTGGGGGGTCGCGGATACGAGGGACACCGGGACATGAGGTCGGTGTAGGCGGAGGCATTTGCTGAGCGGCGTCTTGAGGCATGGTAGCTGGTAGGGTACGGGATCGAAGTTCCAAAGGCATCGAATGGGAGCACAGCACTCTCCACCAATTTGTTAAGCGGTTTATTGGACGGGACCCGGCGACAGTTCGCTATGGCGACAGTCAAGGCCAAAGCACGGGCTCCGAGAGCGAGCGCCGTTTTAAAAGGACGACCCACTAGGAGCAGCTGGAGAACGCAACCGTTGACAGTACCAATTGCTTTGCCACACACCTAATACTTACCTAGTGATGTTGCGCCTCAGATATGCGTAATGTTTGCTTTTTGATCGACAATGTACACAAGTATGAACCTAGTCAGCCGTTCAAGATGGCTGGCCCTTGAGCAAGTGGTTCAACTTTGGCCGAGTGGCTGAATCGAGTGACGTGCCGACAAACAGAAAGACAGACAGAAAGATAAACCAAAAGTTCTCCGTTTAAGTATCCCAAGAAAGACTATCGTCTTTGAAAGTGAGAGAATGAACGAGGAAAGGTTCATTAGTCCTGGAGTGCATGACTGCGCTTCTAATCAAATCCCCCGTAAAGTGCGAGATGTACCCTTGAAACTACACTTTTTCCATCTAGTTTCCTGGCTATAACTAGCGCTTTATCTGGGACCTTGTTATGAGTGCTATAGGTAGTGCAGTCCCCCCCCCCCCACGCGTGCGCGAATTCGTAGCACATTTCCTTCGGCCTTTCTTTTATCTTTCCATTACAGTTTCCCAAGTCCTCCAGCGTAGGGTAGTCAACCAGACGCTTTTCTGGTTAACCTTCCTACTTTTGCATGTCTGTTTCTTTTCCTGCCCACGAGCCACGTCCTTGCTAATAATTACCCTGAGGGGTACACAGTTTGCGTCAAAAGGAGTCCTTTCATGAAAAAGTTTCTTTGTGTTTCCTTCAATTTCACGCACAGTTCTTACCAGGGGTCCTATGCAGGAAGGCCCGAGCTTCTCGGGCGCACGAGTTTGCTCCGAGCTCTCATTACGGCGGTCATGGCAGGAAGACAGTGCGGAGTACGCGATAGCAGGGTTGATAAAAACGGCTACAAGAACGAGCATGGAGTTACAAAGACATGTGCGGCATTTGCGGCGGTTTTCAAAGGAACACCGCGTGCGAACGCGTCAGCGGCGCCACTCAGTCAACATTTTGACAGTGCAGCGATGTCAGCGGGATTGTCGCGCTATCTTTTTGACAACTGATCATCGCGCCTCCCACGGGCGTGTTCGTGGGCGTTCGTCCTCTTTCGGAAAATTCTTTCGTTCCACATGCAGCATGGGAATTTCCACACTCGAAGGCAACGAGGGCGCACACGCAGCACCCTGGTGCAGCTCGTTTCGCTTCTCTGGAATATTACAGATAAATAAATGGACAGGTTACTGCCATGCTTACATTACACGTATGAAGAATTTTCTGCAGTAACGAATCGGTAGAAACAATGTCTCCATAAACAACTAAATAGGAACATTTCTCGACGCAAATCCCACCAGGGATGCTTGCTTCGTGGCTGTGAGTGGTACGTCGTGACCGCGGTGAAATTGAACGCGAGACAACGTAGCCACGTGACGATATAACCTTTAGTTCTTCGTGCGTGTGTGCATAGTCTGTGCGATTAAGCTCATAGATGAATCGGGCTGCTCGCTGGCGTTGCGGCGTGAGCACTGCTCTTCCGCAAGAGCAAACGCGGTGGGCGGACCCGATCTTCGCCGCGGGCGTCTGTCAATCAAATTGATTGACGCGTGAACTCGGACACAAACTCGTTGATTCTGAAAAGGTCCCAGTTCAACTCGTGACTGTCATAGTGCCGGTGTGTCTGTAGAGTCTTTCATGCGGTGAACGCTACTCAGTAGCTTCATTGCATATAAAATAATTTGGTCAGCTTGCACTACTTGTGCAAGGCTGGGGCCATCGGAGGAGCTTGTGATCACCCAGCTTCCAGCTTTTTACGTGGTATCGTCTACTCAGTATGCTTGTTTTGCTTCGGAGTAATGACCGTGTCAGTTCGGTCTCAATATTGGTGCTATTGATTAGGTAGGTATTAAGTAACATGATATTGAATAGTCCTGTCTTAATTGGAAATGTCTTAATTGCCACGACATTAATTAATAACGTTAATTCGCAGGGTACTGAATAGTACAGAGGTAATTAGCATACTCCTAACTAGCACTAGCCTAATTAACGCGATCTCGGTAAGGTCTTTATTATCTTGGTTTTAAATACATGCTCATAATTAGCATCGTGTTAATTAGCATGATCCTAATGAGCTTGTTCTTAGCTTTACACGCCTTCATTAGCACGTGTCTTAATTAGCTCGGCCTTAGCATGATTTAGCTTGATCAGCTTCGTCATAGCATGTCCCGACGTAGCCAGGTATACCGCCCAGCCAATTAACTAATCAGCCGGGCGCACGTGCTCGGCGGGCGAGCAAACGATGAAGAAGAGGACGAAGAGGGCGCGCGCCGGCCGAGCAACGCGCTAGAATGTATAGGCCGACCATGATGATTATACACGTGGCCTCGGCGGTTAGCTTCAGCCGCGGTGTTGTAAGGCGCTCGGTCGGAACTAATCGCACAGGCCACGGTGCTGATTATTCTAAAGGATACTTAGTGCAAACATTAAACGCTTGAAAATTAATTCAAACAGCCAGCGCGCACATAAAAAATATAGTTAGTAGAACTTTCTGCCACTTTTCTTGCACGGGTGCACTTCTGCACTTAGTGAAACGACAAACAAATGAAAGATGGTGCCTCTAGTTTGAAGACACCACCCAACCTTCTCGACCGCCCTTGACGTGACGCCGCGTTCCATTGTTGCCAATGGAACGGAGAGTGCTGAGGGATGGATTTCACCTTCTCGTACTGTTAGCTCGTTCAAAAGGGGGTGTCGCCAGAGCTCGGAAAGATCCCGAGTTTCGCCAAACTCGGGCCATCCTGCACAGCATCCCAGGCGTAAAATCTAGTCCACATCTTTGATCATATCGTGCGGGACGTCTCACACGTGAGCTTTATTTTCAAACGAATTGCTCAGATGTCACATGTTCCAACTGCATTCTCGGCCCCGCTTAAGTGGGCCTCTTTGTGTAGGTTAACTCAACCAGACAGAGCTATCGACGAAGTTTCTTGCTCAAAGAAACACCGAGCGCCTTAGACTGCGCAGTAGGCGTAGTTTATTCTATACCTCTAAGTTGTGGTAAACATTACATCGGCCGAACGGACCGATGTATCACTGAAAGGTTCCGAGAGCATGCCAGCAATGTCACGAAAGGACAGGGAGGCGTTCTCGCTCTGCATTGTAATGACTGCACGTGCAAACCAGTCTTTCAGGAAGCTGACCTTTTTGTAAACATAGAAATAAATATGTCCGAGAAATAATTGAAGCAGAGATGATTCAAAGGTTGGGTCAGCGCTGTGTGTGTTCCCTTCCTGTGTCCCCTTTGTTGACTTGCGCTGTGTGTTTCATTATGCTTAACCAACACGCCCAAGTTCACTTCATTTTTAGATTTAACGACGTGAAAGCGGTTCGAATGGCTTGAAGGCGAAGAGAAGCTTTTAAGCCGCTTTGCCTTGATCGCTGCATGATTAGTTCCAAGAATTAAGAGAACCAAAATGAAAAAAAAAAAAGAAAACGGCTACACACACTTCCGAGTGAACTTAATGTACGGAAGAAATGTCGAAGTTTTCGTGGAATGTTAATACTACGAAATCTCAGTGCTAAGAAGTATTGCGCTCCGGTATTCATAGCAAATGAAATGAAAGTCCGCTGCCTTGCTCCTATTTCTAGTTCCTGTTCTCTTACTGCTCATGTAGGGTAGCAAAAGGGGACGTTTCTCTTGGCGAACATTCTACCTTTGGCATTCATTGCTATCTCTCTCTCTCTCTTTCTCTCTCTCTGTTACATTATCCCCACCCCCTTCTTGCGAAATTTGTGAACTGTTTTCGCCATTGCCCATTGCAATAACTCAAAACGCCTCTCTCCCAAATATTTTTTGAGTCTCCTATCACTAAATTTGAATGAGGGAAATAAGAGTTCATAAATCCCACATAAAATCACCGGGTAAAAGCAACTTTTCGACGGCGGCACTCAAGGAAACGTCGTAAATTCCCGTTTCCACTTTTGCTTTTCTAGTGGAACTTTCCACGGTTCGGCCTTGATGCAGGGACGTTCCCGTAGTGGACATCATAAATCTTGGCTCAGACACATTTTCGATTTTAAGGCTCTGCCCAAGAGTGCAATGGACATCATCTTCTTGTATGTTCTATGAGGGCCGAGGGTCACGAAATAGGCGCTGGAGTACGTATTTTGACGCCTAAGATTAGTGTCAGGCTGACGCATGAATAAGTAAAAAACAAATGCGTAGGTATCTCGCGTGCGTTGAGGCATTGTAATCGATAGGATAGCCTCTTCGACGTGGATGGTTGCTGACGTCGTTGCTGCTTTTTAGCACAAATACTTGATTCTGCTTTTTACATCTATAAAATGCGCGAGCAAGCTGCACTTGGAACGACATTTCGACACGCTTAAGACGGCAGTGGGAACCGATTTTACGTGACCGAACGACCAGTAAACGCTTAGGTGTGAGTGAGTTTCTTGGCCTGATTAATGCGTTGGCGATTGACCTTCTTTCGTTTGAGATCGCGTTTTTGCACAATTTATGCGTTGTCTGCGCTTCATGCACTCTGCTTGAGATGCGCCAGAGAAGTAGGCAGAACTTTAAAAGCAGCCAAAGCTTTGAGCCGTCACCTGCTTGTTGTGCTGTGGAACGATTCCTTGAAATTGTAGAGCTCTCACGGACCGTTCAGAAGACATCGACGGTGAATTTCTTTCGCGTTCGGCGATTTATGTGCGCGAACCACAGATGTTGACGGTCGATAATAAGCGCCAAAGAACGGTAAAGAACGCTGAGGAACGGAAGGAACGGTAACGAACGACTTAGAGGTATACCTGCGACCGCCCTTTTCGGAGGCAACGCTCACAGCGTAGTCACCCATTTTTCAATCCGATCGATCCTCCAGCCTCTATCTATTCATCGAGGCTTGTTTTCATCTCACTCCATAGGAAATATGACTTCTCGTAATGTATTATGTGGGCTCCATCTGCCGCACGTACGCCGTTGCGGCCACATCACCCGTGTCATGTGATCCATTCACAGTGCACCCGTATATCAGCGTCTTTGGCCTTTTCTCCGTGGCGGCTGGTCATTTCACGCATCTCGATTTCATTATCCCTCTCTCTCGTACACTTCTCGTTACCCTCTCCCATTATTCCTCTTCTCGTGCACGTGTTTCATTATCCCTCTCTCTCGTGCACTCTCTCGTACTCTTTCCACGTTCCCTGATAAAAAAACAACAAAACAAAGACAAAAAAAAAAATCACCATTCTGTGAGACCGTGATAACGCTGTGCCAACTCTCGCAAATTCGCGACTTAACTGCTTACTGCGGACACACTTTGTTCGCGATTTAGCGGTTGCCGCCTAGTTCTCGCCGTTGGCAATATTCATTCGGCACAATGACGCCGTAGTGAGTTTACATTTCATGCAGATGTAATAACGTTTACAAATCGCTTCGCGACTCTCTATACTCCGAGTGCGTTTAGCTACGCGGTTGGTATACAGTGCTATGCTTAAATTCCGCGTATTCAGAGATTGCGACACCGTGTCTGCAGACGGGAATAATCCTATTTCAACGGGCCATTTGCCGCGCAGGAGCCTTTAACACTGCGACGGCAATTTAAGTGCTCGCATTCGGGTTTGCCTCGGGGATTTGGGTCCCTGCTGCAGGAGAGCAGCGTGCATATGCGAGTCGAGTATATATCGTGCCAACCTCTGAGCTATCGGGGAACAATAGGTTTGCATGATTATAGCGAGGCTTCATGCTACGCACAAAGATTCCGACAGTGGCGTCGGAGCGTGTAGTTCTGAGGTCATGACGAGCAGTATCGTAGCGGATGAGGGTTGCATTATAATGTGCCGAGAAAGCCGCTGTTTCCTCGAATGTAATTCTTCGTGGTCACTCTCGTAAAAGTAACGTCTGCAGTAGTGGCGTAGCCAGTCGCGTGTTTGTACACTCGTAATCAGGTCCCGCTTACAGTGCTATATTTAGCCAGGAAACCGGACACTTTTCGTCTGGTTTCCTGGATATAGCCAGTATTTAACCAGGACCTGATGAAGTGTGTATGCGTGTATATGCGCGCACACATACCAACACACGCACGAACATACATATATGCCTTTGACTATTGTATAGTGCTACCGACACATACGCGCCGCTGCATTTAAAGCCAATTACAATGCTCGTTATTACATCATTAACGTGGAAAGTCGACCATGCGCAGCTGCTGCTGGCTCTAATTATTCCGTCAGATGTAAGCTGCAAGGTTATTCTGCATAAAAAGAAAAGGCGATACGTTAGCAGACCTAGTTATGCCATGCAATCGTCACAACACAGCGCTTCTAGTTAGATCTCATTTGTGGACATGCTGTCTGCGACGCATAATTTCGGGCACATTGCATATGGACCTACACAACTGCCCGGTGCGCACGCCTTATCACATAGTGGTGGTTATTTAGACGTATGTATTCGTCTTATTTTTTCTTACTGGGTTGTGGTGAATACGTTTGGGAAGGAATGGGGTTGAAAAGGAAAAGAAGGCACTGGCGGCTTAGGAGGCTTATTAAGGTGAGGCGGGTTGCTGAGCAGTGCTGTGCTCGCGGTTTTGTGCGCGTTACGCGCTCACGTCGCGTACAAAACGACTATGTTATGACGCCAGGGGATTGTTGACAGTGAGTTCAATTGCGTGGATAGGCGGGGGGGGAGGGGGATCGAAGCCCCCTCCCAACATCTACGCCAATGAACGCAGTCTGAACACCCTTATTCACCCCCCCCCTCCCGCCAAAAATTTGTCAATACACGCACACATACGTAAAGGTCGGTTGAACCATCGCAGAAAAAGCTTTCTGGCTACGCCTCTGACTGCAATCACTCCTTTTTCGTAGATAGTTACCAGCCATCGTATGTTAACGCGATAGCGTTAAAGATCTCGTTTTGCAGAAATTCTGGTGTTGGCGTCGGCGTCGTTGGTTATGAGCGAAAAATCAGCGTTGTATGCGAGCGAAAGATTGAGAAAGACGCAAATAAAATAAAAATGAAAATCTTCAGGTTCGAGTGAAAATCGAACACAGGCCGTCTTCGTGGCAAGCAGGCGTTCTACCGTGGAGCCACGATATTTCTTGAAACTGCTTCGGAAAAAAACCACCATATGAATGTCGTGTAGTGAAAAGAGTCTCGTTAACGCATTTAATATTGCGTGGCAGAAGCGTACAATCACTCCAGGCGTCAAAACATGTGAATTACGCTACGAGTGAGTGCTTTTGAAGGCCCACCCATTACAAAGCGCTCAGAAATATTTATCCATGATCATCAGCAAAAGCTTCAACAAAGTGGTTGCGTAGGTTCGCGTGTTGCCTTACGGACGCGTGTGGGCCTTTCGCTGAATCGGAAAAGGAAGAATTATGGCGTAGTGGGCACTCCGCAACTGTACTTACAGTAGGCATTCTAGGATAGTTTGAAACGGCCAATGTTACGCGCACAGTCATTAGCTTCCTTATGGCACGGTTGAAGCATGCGCTGAGAACCGAAGCCAGGCTAGCAATGGAGAAGGTGATGCGCACGGGGCCCGATTACGCTATCTCGTACTACTCTTAAAGGCGAAGCTCAAGCGTCCTCCAAGTTTTTGTGCTCTCTCGAATTATAAGTTTTTTGTGATCAAAGAAATTTTCACGTTGGTTTTAGAACCTGAGAATAAAGCAAGAACAAACAGAGAAAAAGAAATGTCCCGCTAAGTTCTTCAATGAACGTGGCTAAACGCATGCACTCGCATACGCACAGACATAATTATGTGCTTATATATATTTCCCAAATTCAATTTGCTGCTTGAACAGCCGCAGAGAAAACGCGGCTTGGTGTGCTTATATGATCTAAAAAAACAAATACAAAACAAAACAGAGTTCCAGCCAGGTCTTCGCCACCCTTACCAGCCACGTTTATAAAAGTGAAACAGCTTCTACGCTACTAGTTCTAATGATGCCAATTGGTAATTATATCTACCAGGGATCACTGCTGGTCGGTAGCGATAGTGTAAGGCTCGATTATTGTCAGGGGACTGCACGTGCGCATCTCAGGTCAGCGCTATATGACACTTCTTTTAGAAGAGAACGCAACTCGCGCTGAGAGTCGGCCCCGCCTCGACTGTCGCTGTTGAGTATCGTCGCCGCTAATAAACCTCTTTATAATTTGGTGGAGAGTGCTGAGCCTTCACAACAACTTCAGCCCTCGTTCGATGCCCCTGGCTCTTCGATCCCGTACCTTGCCGCCTACCATGTCTCAAGACGCCTCCCAGCAAACGACCCCGCCCGCACCGGCATGTCCCGGTGTCCCTCGTATTCGCGACCCTCCAGTCTTCACTGGCGCCGATGGTACCGACGTGGAGGACTGGCTCGCCATTTACGAGCGCGTGAGTGTCCCCAATAAATGGGACGAGGCCGGAAAATTGACTAACCTGGTTTTCTACGTCGCGGGTGTGGCGGGCCTGTGGTACAACAACCACGCATCCGATTTTACGACGTGGTCCGACTTCAAGACCGCCATTATAAACGTGTTCGGCCGACCTGCCGTTCGTAAGCTAAAAGCCGAACAGCGCTTACGTGAACGCGCCCAGCAGACCGGTGAATCATTCACCAGTTACATTGAAGACGTCTTAGACTTCTGTAAGAAAGCCGACGCCACCATGTCCGATTCTGACAAGATCAGGCACATCATGAAAGGCATCGACGACGACGCCTTCACCATGCTGCTCGCCAAGAACCCCAGCACAGTGGCAGAGGTCATCACGCTCTGCCAAAGCTATGAGGAGCTGCGCCGGCAGCGATCGATGACCCGTCGCTCTCCATCACGCGACGCCGAGCTTGCTGGCTTGTCGACCATACCCGACCACTCCGCGTTGCTCGCAGAGATCAAGACCTTCGTGCGCGAGGAAATCGCGCGCCAGTTCTCTTTGCTGGACTTTGCTCGCCCTCGGTACGCTCAACAGCAGTCGACCACCCTTCTGCCTCCCCTCCGTCGAGCAATTGAGCAGGAAATCGCGGAGGTCATGCCCGAGTACCACCAGCACCATCCGGCTCCTGCACCTTTGAGTTACGCCCAAGTTGTCGCAAGACCGCCCCATCAATCGCTACGGCGGCCCCACACATTTACGCCGAAGCCTCCACTCGACCTCACTCTTTCGAAGCTGATGTACCGTTAGCCTACGCCGACGTCACGCACAGGCCACGACTGCAGCCCACCATGCAGTCCTATCAGTTGCCGCCCCGTCAATCCCGTCCTGCACCATGGGCGGGCCCTGCCCCAGCGAACCGATGGTGCACACCTGACAACCGCCCCATATGCTTCGCATGCGGTTACGCCGGCCACGTGGCGCGCTATTGCAATCGGCTGCAGTCGCCTAGAGATGTGTCGCCTGCCACCATCCAGTCGAACCGGCCGTATTACGACCCACCTACGCCTCCGTCGCCGCCGTCTCGCCCAGCTGCATCTACCCGCCGTTCACCGTCACCACGACGCCGCTCGCTGTCACCGATGCGGCCACGTTCGGTCGCACGCGACCAGGAAAACTAGTCGTCGCAGTCCACGAGGCAAGGGCTGCGACGCTATCGAACTGCGAAAGCCCTCAGCGAAGACCATCGAACGTGATAGACGTTTTTGTGGACGGTGTTCGCGCATCTGCCCTTATCGATACTGGAGCCGCCGTATCTGTTATGGATGCTAAACTAAGCCGCTTGCTACGAAAAGTGACGACGCCGCTTTCCGGGCTCTCCCTCCGTACAGCCAGCACCCAAAGTATTCACCCGACGGCGGTATGCACAGCCCGTGTCATCATTCAGGACGCTCTGTACGCCGTCGAATTCATCATAATTTCTTCATGCTCTCACGACGTGATCCTGGGATGGGATTTTCTCGCCCGCCACGACGCCGTCATTCATTGCGCACCAGCCGAATTAGAGCTCTCGCCATTCTCACATTTGACGCTGGCAGACAGTTCATCGGCTGCGACCAAGGTATTCGTCAAAGACGACATCACAGTTCCTGCGAATTCGTCAACGGCTGTGTCAGTCTATTGCACCGGTCTCTGCGACGCCGTTGCACTTCTTTCTCCATGTGACCGCGTTTTCACTAGGAAAGGCTTGCTGGTGCCATTTGCGACCGTGGAAATCACTCAGGGCGACACGGATATTTTGTGACCAACCCATCCCCGTTCATGGTTACGTTGGTGCGAGGGGAATGTCTCGGCAGAGCGGAACCCCTCGAAGACGCACAACTTATGGACGCACCGGGTGACACGCACTGCGCCAGCTCCCGTACGCTCAGTGCTGTTTCCACATCTGATTCGTCATCCGCTGATGTATTTCGTTCCTCGATTGCTGACAACCTTGCGTCGGTCGAGCGTTCCCAGCTTTTATGCCTGTTGGAAGAATTTTGTTCTTCGTTCGATGTCGCGCAAACTCCTCTCGGCCGCACGTCTGCTGTCACCCATTGCATCGACACTGGCGCTCAACCATAACTGCGGCAACGTCCATATCGCGTATCTCCAGCAGAGCGTCGGGTAATTAACGAGCAAGTCGACGACATGCTTCGCCGCGACGTTATTCGACCCTCAAACAGCCCGTGGGCGTCTCCTGTCGTTCTTGTTGCGAAGAAGGACGGCTCTGTGCGGTTCTGTGTGGACTACCGACGACTAAATAAGATCACCCGTAAGGACGTTTATCCCCTACCTCGAATAGACGACGCCATTGACAGCCTGCAAGGAGCAGAATTCTTTTCATCGCTTGATTTGCGCTCAGGGTACTGGCAAGTCCCCATGGCTGATGACGCTCGACCGAAGACAGCCTTTGTCACGCCGGATGGCTTGTACGAATTCAACGTCATGCCGTTTGGGCTGTGTAATGCGCCCGCGACCTTTGAGCGCATGATGGATACCATTCTGCGCAACTTGAAATGGCACACGTGCCTGTGTTATCTCGACGACGTGGTAGTTTTCGCCCCGGACTTCTCCACGCATCCTCAACGCCTACGCGATGTGTTGACGCGTTTGAGCGTCGCCGGGCTACAACTGAATCTAAAGAAGTGCCGATTTGCAGCACGGCAGCTGACAATACTGGGCTACATGGTGTCCAAGGACCGAATTCTCCCCGATCCAGCCAAGCTTCGGGCCGTGTCAGAGTTCCCCAAACCTACGTCGGTCAAAGAACTGCGCAGTTTCGTAGGACTATGCTCCTACTTTCGGCGCTTCATCCGCAACTTCGCGACAATTATATCGCCGCTGACGAAGCTCCTTGGCAGCAACGGGCCCCTAAATTCGTGGTCGTCAGAGTGCGATGACGCTTTCGCAAAGCTCCGTAGTTTGTTGACGTCTCCTCCGATACTACGCCACTACGACCCGACGGCCCCTACAGAAGTACACAGGGACGCCAGCGGTGTTGGCCTCGGCGCTGTCCTTGCGCAGCGCAAACCTGGGTTCCCGGAATACGTCGTGGCATATGCAAGTCGTACGCTTACTAAAGCTGAGACCAACTATACCGTTACGGAGAAAGAATGCCTGGCAATCATTTGGGCCCTTACGAAGTTCCGACCTTATTTGTATGGTCGCCCATTTGATGCCGTCACCGACCATCATGCACTATGCTGGTTTTCGTCCTTGAAGGATCCCCCAGGCCGTCTCGCCCGATGGGCACTTCGCCTGCAAGACTACGACATCCGTGTGCTGTACCGCAACGGACGCCAGCATGCTGACGCCGACGCCCTGTCCCGCTCTCCCTTGCCTGACGACAATGTCCACAGCTCAGTGTCTCACATAGCTGTAGCTTCAATCGACGTTCACACCATCGCTACCGAACAGCGCAAGGATCAATGGATTGCCTCACTGACAGACTTGCTGACCGATCCATCGGCCACACCATCCTCTCGCGCATTCCGTCGTCAAGCCCACCACTTCGCCGTTCGCGACGACCTCCTCCATCGACGGAATTACGACGGCGACGGTCGCCAGTGGCTACTAGTAATACCCCGCAGTCTGCGTTCTCACATATGCGAGTTGTTCCACTCTGATCCGCAGTGTGCACACTCTGGGGTATCGAAAACCTACCACCGCATTCGCCAACGGTACTTTTGGCGAGGAATGTACCGCTACGTGCAGAAGTTTGTTCGCTCCTGCATCGATTGTCAGCGCCGCAAAACTTCAACGTACCTGTCGCCGGCAGGTCTGCAACCTCTACCTTGCCCTGACCGGCCGTTTGGGCGCATTGGCATCGATTTGTACGGGCCACTTCCTCTGACGTCCGCTGGTAACCGCTGGGCCATCGTCGCTGTAGACTACCTCACGCGATACGCTGAAACTGCCGCCCTCCCTGCGGCTACAGCGCGCGATGTGGCCTCCTTCCTGCTCCACCGATTCATGCTGCGTCACGGTCCACCCCAGGAGCTGCTCATTGATCGAGGCCGTGTCTTCTTGTCGGAAGTCGTCGAAGCCATTTTCAAAGAGTGCAACGTTGTTCACCGCAAAACTACTGCTTACCATCCGCAGACGAATGGCCTCACCGAACGCTTTAACCGCACGCTCGGCGACATGCTCTCGATGTACATCGCCGCCGACCACACAAATTGGGATGCCATTCTGCCCTTCGTTACGTACGCCTACAATACCGCCCCTCAGAGCACTACTGGTTTCTCACCCTTTTTCTTATTGTATGGCAGGCACCCGTCGCACACAATCGACACAATCCTTCCCTACAAGCCGGATCCATCTGATTGTGCGCCTATTTCTGACACAGCCAGGCTTGCTGAAGAGTGTCGCGAGCTTGCAAAGGCCTTTACAACGCACGAACAAGAGCGGCAGAAGAGCCTTCGCGGTGGCACCACCACTTCTGAGTCCACGTTCCTCCCCGGAGCGCTTGTATGGCTCTCGGTCCCTACCACTGCAACCGGCCTCTCTTCAAAACTACTGCCGAAATACGAAGGCCCCTACCGTATGTCGAACGCACATCCCCGGTCAACTACCTGATCGAACCCATAGAACCATCTTCGGACCTGTGCCGTCGAGGGCGCGACATTGTCAACGTGGAGCGCCTGAAGCCCTACCACGACCCCCTCATAGTGACAAGTTGCTAGGTCGCCAGGCGGCTCCCTTTTCGTACCCGGGGTAATTGTAGCGAAGCGATCGAACTTGATAATGGGTCGTCCTCTCGAACACCTCCTAGTGGGTCGCCCTCTTCGGCTCTTTTAGAAGAGAACGCAACTCGCGCTGAGAGTCGGCCCCGCCTCGACTGTCGCTGTTGAGTATCGTCGCCGCTAATAAACCTCTTTATAATATATATATATATATATATATATATATATATATATATATATATATTGAGGAATTAATAAAAGTTTATTTGGACATAACAAATACACGGTTTGCCAGCGAGGTAAGGCAAAAGGAGGACCTAAACCCACTGACTAGGCCTTACCTCGCTGGGGCAGCAGAGACAGCGGATTCGAAAGTTACGATTTAACTAGAACATAATCAGTCATCAAGAACATAATAACTAGTACAGTAAGAACACAATCACTAATTGCACTAATAACATAACGACAGCAGTGATATAGTAACAGTAAGAACATAAGCACTAATGGAGTAATAACAGCAAGAACATAATCAGTAATGCGGTGAGTAGTAATACTTAGTAACAGTAACACTTAGTACCGTTACTAATGCAATAACCAAACATATCGACATTTTTACAACACATTTATTTATACGACACATATATCACGACTCGCCCCTTTCCACTGGGGCGTCTCGTGACTCAATGCGGCGATTTTATCTATCGCATTTCACAGACGTCGTCGGTGTGCAGCCAACGCATCAATTTTCAAAGAAAACTGTCCATTCTCTTTAAATACTTATACATCATTCGTCATCACAACACAGACGAGACGATGATGATGGTAAAAATGATAATGGTGATGATTTATTGCTTCTAACATCTCGTTGGAGACGGGTCACGGCATTATACAAGAAGTTTGCCACAAAAGAAAACAAAAAAAAAACCGGGTAACGGTCTAATCGGTATGGAATTAGATGAGTTGCAGAGCTAAGGGACCACCCAAGGCGACAGATAAGAGGAAGACACGACACCGTGCATCGCAATGAGGTCCATTAAGTCGGGCTAGAAATTGAAATTTATTCCGCAAGAAGAAAAAGTTATGAGAATTCGTTTGATTCCGTGATCCCCTGGCGCCGACGTCGACAGTGAAAAACTTCCTGTGCACCGCAAAACAATATAAAGAGAGGGGCACGTGCTAGTGAGAAAAAAATAGAAAGCGTTTTCTATGTCCAAAAATGATTCTCGAAGCTTTATGGAATTGAAAACTACTCGATGTGTAGTTTTCAGCTGGGATAATCTTCATAGGCCTATTAAATCCATAGACTTTGGGTTCATATCTAATACCAGGGTCGCAGCCACGGTGGGTGTTTTAGTGTCAGACCCCCCCACACCCCCCACCCGAAGTTTCCTGAGCGCTGCATATCCCCTTTGCCCATACTTTTCACTCGTATTTTTGTGTAGATATTAGAGTGAACGAAACAACTAACCCTTCGTCTTTTTCAAAGCAGAAAAATGACTAAGATGTTGCTTAGGCGCAGGCTCTTTTTCGTTTTATTGTATCACCGGCGGCGTATAGAACCTCCAGACGAATATTTCTGGCTATACACCACCATCTCGTAATGTTCTATGTGTCACACTCTTCTGGCCGGTGTTTATGGAATACGAATTCAAGCCACGGTCTTAAAGCCTCTATTCACTTTCAAGCAATATTTGGGATGCTTTCCTATTTCTCCTTTCATGCAACAATTATTGTCTATGCGCAACAGTTGACAATCGTCCAAAGCGGATGAGAAGAAGTCTTTGAGCCATGGATGGTTTTGTCACCGCTGAAATAGGATAGCCAAATTCTCTGCTTCAAGTTTGTCGCCAGCGATACACAAGCGAAGAGATATGGCATTGTTTATGCCGTGAAACTGGCTGTCAGAACCAGGTTTTAAAATTAAAAGCCACTTCCACCCCAAGCGAAAGCTCTATGAACTGCGGAGCATTGATTCGCCAGTGTTTTCCCTGTGTTTACTTTGTGTTTATATGCTCTTTTTTGTTCTTTTGTGTTTTTTTCTTTCGTTTATGTGCTCTTGCCTGCTCTTTTCTGTTCTTTTCGGGTGATTATGTCAATTTTATATCCTTCTCAGCTCTTTTCTTGTGGTTATCTGACGTGTTTGGCGATTATCTATGTTCTGTTCTGTGGTCTTTTTTCTATTGTTTTTCTGCAAGCACTGGCGTTCCAAACGTACAGCCTACTCGGCTTATGTGTATCAAACGCGGGAGCTGCGTGACGCCAACGCGATACAGGAGAGGACGACAGGGCGGTCCCTTATACTGCTCAGCAGTTAAAACAGCGTTTAGTCAACAAGTCTGAGTGTGCGATCACGTGACCAAGAAATGTGTTGCAAAGCGCGCGACTAAGCGACACGTTAACATTCGCACAACGTGCAACAACGCGCAGGTGTTCCTTTGCCCGCTTCCTGGGGCTCTGAAAGCATCTATTGAAAGGATTGCTGACTAAGCAACACGTCCCGGGAGCATCACAAAGGAGTAGATGACGCCGCACTCGACAGTCTGCACCCGACGGGCACGCCAAAAACGTGAATGTCGCGGCTGCGCACTCATACTCCGCCGCTATTGAGAAGTGGTAAATGTCCGCGACCGCATGGGAAAGTATACACAGAAGCGTTTTGAATAGTGACGAAACCACAATTGTTTTTTTTTTTTTCAATAGGGGAGCTTTCTAAGCCGGCCTTAAAGGGGTACTGACAGGAATATTTTCAGTTGTTTTTTGCGTCAAATGAAACGTCAAGCCCTCAAGAGCATAGAAAAGGTATAGTGCTAAGTGCGAGTGCGCCCTGAGAAAGTAATTACAGTACATTTTTAAAAGCTAGTTTCGGTTCCTACTGTACCCTGACGCCACAACATGGTATGAGCGTCTCGTCACGTGCTTGCACAATATATAGTGACGTTTCCACGGCCGCTCCATATCGTGGCTCCGTTGGTGACGCAAAAGCAGCCATTTTGGAAATTTTGATGACGCACAAGTCCTGTAGGAAGCTCCGCGACCCATTGCAAAATTAAGCACCGAGAAAAGTTTGTTGAGTGTGCAAGGGGAGTTGTGTACAGTATACCCTTGCCTTGTGGACTAAGGTACGTTGGTCAAACAGGCAGGCGCCTAAATGTAAGACTACAGGAACATGGCCAAAAAGTAGGAAATGTTGGGAGGGACGGTTTTTTGGCTTCTCACTGTTCTGAATGCGGATGCCAGCCTTTGTTCGAAAAAGCAAGTGTTCTCGCGACACAGCCTAACGAAGGCACTAGAATCATAATTGAGGCCGCAACAATAGCTCAAGGAAGTTGCATCAGTAAACCGTCCATTTCCTTATCGGAAAAAGAATTGACGTATTTGAATTCTTCGGCACGTGGTGTCCCAAGGTGATATCTTGGTTCTTTGGGGGTTCTTTCTTGCCTTTTAGGTTTTTTTTGTTTTTTTTTTGTTTTTAAGTGTCTGGATAAGCATGTGATCCTTTTCTGGTCTGTAGCCTATATATGTGTGCGTTTTTGTAATAAAAATCAGTTGGAAGTCTGCGCTTGTCCTCGTCGTTTGTATGTGTGCCGTGTTAAATTTTTGCGCTGAGCAGATTAATAATGGAATACCAACTAGCCCAATTCCACACTTTACTCTCCGAGTGACGGAAATGGGCCGGCTCGTTTGATCTCTGCTTCGGCCGCGTTCGCAGCCCCCGCTCGCGCGCTTTTACCCGCGGTAGAACATACGATGCGCGGGGGGATCTTATCGATTTGGACTTCATACGGGCGAGACATGACGGCAACGGCGACGGCGACGGCAAAAACCTGTCGAGACTGTCCGTATAATTGCTATCGCAATAAAAAAGAAAAGGAAAGGAGAACACGATACTGCTTAGAGTCTGTCTCTAAGACCAGTTGTCCGCAAGAAGCGCAATAATGCTTTCAAAGCCTTCTGTGCTGATGACGGACTCGGCCAAGGTCCCAGAACCCTTGGTTCCGACAAAGGGCAATAATCGTGTTTATCTAGCGCATACGAAAGTATGCTCCCACAGGAGATGCGAGATCGTTTCTTCGCAGCTGCAGTTATTGCATGTAGAGTTGTTGGCCATTCCAATCAGACAGGAGCAGGCATTCGTGAAGGCCACGCCAAACCACAGGCGGCACAGAAGCGTGTCCTCAGCTCGCGATATTTCTGAAGAAAGACGGGGCCGGTAATTGGAATCCAAGCTGCGTAGACGAGCGTTGGTGGATTCCGCCGAGTTCCACTGTGCAAGTGTGAGTTCATGTGCCAGTGGACGAATCCTTGTAGCTGCGTCGGTTCTGGAGAACGGTATATCTGCGGAGTGGTCACTGTCATGTGCAGATCGGGCGACCTCATCCGCACGGTCGTTACCGTATGTACCACAATGACCAGGCACGGCCGCTGCATAAAAAAAAAAAACAAAAAACAGGTGCGGCCTGCTGCGTCGCGTCGCGTCGCCGTCAATAGGCGAGCGCGGGTCGGCTAAGCGGCAGCTGTTTTGGGTGAGGGCGCCACCAGCACGGTCTACAAGGCAGATGCCGGTTCGTGTTACTATGTGGTCGCCTCAGGATTTATGCGTGTCTGTGTGCTTTTTCGTGTGCTTTCTCGTATCTTTCTTGTGTGTGACCGCGCATGTGAGCAGCTTGCCTCATCTTTCCTGCGCCTGAGTACGGTTTTTTGGTGTGCGCGTGTGTGGCAGACGGTTTTTTCTAGCGGTGTGATGACGCGAAGCTGTTGTGTGCCGCTGTGCAACTCGCACGTGTGAAAAGACGCTACTGTGAAGTACCACGTATTCCCATGCGATCTACAGTGTCGGGAAGCGTAGTATTCGTAACAGAGCACTTCTTTCTGTCACAAACGAGCGCTAAAACAGGCGCGCTGAACCCTACCCGAGAGGACTGGGAGGCGGCCCTGCTTGGCTGCTCAGACCTTCAGGCCCAACAGGCCTTGGTACAGAGAGCCAGGGCAGCGGCTTCAACCAATGGGGTCCCGGAATAGAGACTCCACCTAGTCTGTAGGAACCTCTAAAGAGGTCCCACGCCTCTCCTTGTAAATAAATGCTTTTCACCACCACCACCATTGCCGCATCCTCACTACAGCATCAAGCCACTGCGCCGACTGCTACCCCCAACGGGTGCGCGCAACGAAAAAAAAAGACAAGCATCAAAAGGCGCCCAGGGCGAGCCCCTACCCTCTCCACTGAAGACGTCGTCGCAGTCGCGACAGCCTAATACCCGCGCAGGTCGGGAGAATTCAAGAAATCGAAGTGGAGAGAGAGAGAGTGATTCGTGAAAGAAATGAAAAGGGGCGCTATTTTCTGCCTCCCGTCGTGGGGGCACGGCTCAGCGCCCAAAACATTATGCAAGTTCACTAAGGCATTCCTCTACAAGGTAAGTTGACATTTGCCCTAATTAGTAGCACACCGACAAAATTGTGTGGCTCAATGGTACCAGCAGAAGGGAACACAGTAAAACCACATACATATATTCTTTAAAAAAAAACTATTATCAAGCAACAAGAAAATCGATTCCGTAGACGAACCGGCGAGACGAATCCCTTTCCCCTAGCTGTCGCTGCGCTACGAGCCGAACAATCACTTGGAATGTTCGCGAAACCGGGAAGGATCCAAACGAGAGACGACGGAGGGTAGGACGGTATGGTGAAGTCGGCGAAGAAGTTATGTTGTTCGTGTGAGTCGTGTAGTTACGTTCTTCGTGTGATACCTGCCGAGTGTGGATGTTTGCGTGATGCTTGTACTGCCTTAACTGAGAATATATTTTGTTTGTGTTGTCAACTCTTGGCTTTAGCTCTTGCTTTGGACCACAACCGGCATTTATTGGCGCACTAAAAGGACCTACATTTAAATTGTGTGTGCTTTCGTGGCGCGTTTCGGTGGGCCGATAAGTCAGCCCTTGGAACCTGACCGGCGATTGCCTGTCCATTAACGGGATCATTGATTGAGTGACACTTTTCATTTCAGTTGAGTCAAACGGGCAGCATTCATGAAGAGTATTAAGGCCCACTCTACAAAACATTGGTACTCGAGGGCAAACTGTTCACATATGTGGGGTAATCGGCAGTTCTAATAACGACTTCAATATTCAACCTGTAATGTGCAACTATAAAACGCCTTATCTACGGCCTGATTGGAGCAAATGTCGGGCGTACAAACGCGACTGTCGAAGCGCTTCTCCGTGAACAGCTGGACCGGTGTGGTGGCGCCAGAGCGAGCGCAAGGAGAACTAGGCCCCGGACGCCGTTTCGGCGCCACGCAGCAGGCCGCACCTGTTTTTTTATGTAGCGGCCGTGGACCAGGTATCCACTGGTACACTATGTTGTGTTGCTTCTCGATACATACAGTAACGGAGACTGAAATTTGTATAAGTGTAGTGGGGACAATTGGTGTCACGCAAAAAAGCACCAAAACAACAGCAACAACAAAAAGAAAACTTAATTACGTCTTTTCTACTGAATTAACAGAGAATGAGGTACTGAAAATTAAGTTGCCTACATAAATAATTCTGCAAGTACACCCCCCTGTATTCTGAAAGAATCTCTGGCTACGAGCCTGTACAAAAGACTTTCTATGATCAAGGTGCATGTTTATGGGCGGCCTTGTTCGCGTAGCTGACAGCGGTTGGAAGATATAACACACACACACACACACACACACACACACACACACACACACACACACACACACACACACACACACACACACACACACACACACACACACACACACACACACACACACACACACACACACACACACACACACACACACACACACACACACACTGTTTATCGTGCTGCATAGGAGTTTGTTTAGGCAAACAACCTTTTTCTTTTGCATATTTACCCATACCGCCAAATCACTTGAAAAAGGAATGCTCCCCATTTTTTTTCAGCAGCGTGTGTAGAGTGACGCAGAAATTCATTCCATATTCTTCTAGCTCCATGCAATGCTTCCATAGACTTGTTGCGTGGTACCCGGGACTGCATTTAAATCGTGGCAGATATCAAATATACATTACGGTACGAGATACGGAATGTTTTGCCATTGGCATGGTGAATCCTTTTTCGGTGAGCGTTCTCCTATGGCTAGTTCCAATGATATCACGCTTGCGCATCCAGAAATAGGCGGCGCAGAGTGAAGTGTGCTCCCCGCCTGAAAGGCACAGAATGTAGGATGCGACGCTCAGGACTTCCGTGCGCAGAGTGTATAGCATAAAAGCGATCGATCGCATGCCTTGTGTATATCAGAATAAAGCATTCACAACATAGCAGTGTCTACATACATGGCTGATTTCAGTCATCTCGTATTTCTATAGAGTCGGCAGGCTTATCATGCTTGATTGATTTAAAAAAAAAAAAGGCCCGAGAAATTGGATCTTTCCGGTGCACTTCTTTCAGTTATAGAGTTCATAAAATATAGAGATGACACATGTATAATGATCGGTTTTATATACATGTAAACAAGGCTGCGTATAGGGCAAGCAACATTCCTTGCGAGGAGTATCCTCGGTCCTCACTCGCTATAAATACCTGCGCTGAACGAGATATTAGCTTTGTTTCAGACTCTCTAAACTGAATTCAAACGAAACCTCGATTGTCAAGGATTGACCATTGTTTTCGCTTTCTGGTTCTCGCATTTGATGGTATAATTACAATATTGTCCTTGTACGGATCGACGGGAATTTTGTTTCCTGGGCAACATTCTTTTCGCCTAAGTATGTGAAACGCACACGGAAGTTGTTGAATCTCTAGAGGGCCACTGTGAACCAGAATGTACCTCTACCAACAGCGTCATGCGAATCAGGTTTCAATACGTATGTGCATCTTCCACTAGCAGTCTGTTTTCTTCTTTTCGTGTTTCGATTTTTCTTTTTCCGCATTGTGTTATTGTAGCGCATCCTATATGAAGGTAGGAGATAAACGCAGAAAATGTTTGCTGAATATACGTTGAACAAATCAGCAGGATTCAAACGCTCAATACATTCAACGAATGCTTTCGCGCATCTGGGAATTTTCCTTCAGCATGAGTTCCCTAGATTTCTCTTTAGCATTTGGAGGGCACGGCTGTAGAAAGTTATGGTAATTTATGCGGGCTGCTTGTTTTCTATTTGTCATTTTACCTCAAAATATACTACACCGATGGAAACTGAAGAACTCACTCTATATATCAACACACAGAAACAGAGCTAAACTTTTGCCACAAGAGCCATCAGACTATTGTAACCTCGACGGCAGTGCAGTGGGCATGGGTTATAACATATAGGAGTTCAGACACTCCAATGACATATTTTATTGATCCAAAAAACGGCAGAACGTGGAACATGGAAGCTTGTGATGAAAAAATCCGTAAACAGGGGGTGCGTACTCGAGCCAACGTTTGGACAAGTGGACTTGTCTTCTTCAAGGCTGTAATATTTTATTAATATAATCTATTATAGAGTATTATTAACGAAGGGCTGAGGCATCTGTCCACATATCACGCATGCGAACTTAAGTATGCGTTGTACGTCACAGACTCCGCCCTTTGATATGTTCAAAGCGAACGATAAAAGTGACAGATGCTGTCCATCTGGCCACCTTGTATTATTCTGCGGAAGATATTAGTTTATCATCACTGCAGCATGTTCTAAATTTCATGCCTATTTCATATATAATGGTTGAAGTAGTGAAGAGTATTCGTTCTCAACGACTCGGGGACCTATTTTATGCTTCCCATACTGGGCTTAACATCATGACTGAGACACTTTGGTCGAGGATACGCTGCATTTACCTAGAATACAAAGGAATAAGGCGAGATAAAAACACTCATTCATATGGCACTCGTCACATAGAACAGTGGAAGGTGGTCACTCCGCGGGCAAATTATTCTATGCAACGAATATCATACACGCTACCAACCCTTTTAAATTCATTTCATAAATTACAAATTGATTTGCAGATAACTTCTGCACGAACACTGCGCGAACATTTCATCAATCCATGCTCACATAGTAAATAGGAGAAAAATATTGCTTTCTTCATTCTTTTTTACTGTTGTGGCTGTTTTTTTTTTGTTTTGTATGAAATTGTAAATTTTTTTGGATATATTTGTATTCTGAATATTGTGTTCTATATGATTTTCTTTTCTTTTGTGAAACTGTGCTATCGCTGCCTGCATTGTAGAGGTGGCTGTGGGCCTCTGTCAAGTTGCTTGTTTCAAGCAACTTTTACCCGCAGTCTCCTCCATCGTTGATGGAAATAAAGAAGTTGTTATTATTATTATTATAATGAATGTGTGTTTCTTCAGATAGAGACGTCAGAGTACCCAAGCCGAAAACTGTCTACAATGTGCCCGACGGGACCTAAGAGGCGGGTTATCTGGAACAACACAAGGCATTCGATCGCCTTGAGGTTATGGTGCTATGCTCGATTTTAGCTCCTACTGCAATATTTGAAAAAGAAGGAAAATATATATTGATTGTAGAAGAAAGAAGCACACTCTCCTGTGTCAATACGTAGTCGGAGGTTATTGCGTGCAGAGAAGCGCCTAGCGCCTTGCATTCAGCTATAAAGAGAAGCAATAAATATCAGTGTTTTTCGGTGAAACGACGCAAATTGGGCAGTAGGATCTCGAAACAGCTTGCGACTCTTTCTTAGCCTCTGCTGAAGGATTTGAATTGTGAAACTGCCCTTGAGATAAGTCTCACTCTTCTTTTGAGGGCTTATAAATTGTGTCCACGGCTTGTCGTGTCAAGATAAAGCATTGACGAGTTTTTGAAAGGTTTAGTGCGTATCATGTGAAACGCGTATAATTTCGACGGCGTATTTTTAAAAATACGTTTTAGAAATGTGCTTTCAAAATAAAAAAGAAACTTAGAGGACGTTTGAGCTTCGTTTACAAGAGCAGAACGCGACAGCGTAATCGGGCCCCGTGCGCATCTCCTTCAACCATGCCGCAAGAAAGGGAGCGTTTGTGCGCCTAACATTAGCCGCTTCAAACTATCCTAGAATACCTACTGCAAGTACAATTGCGAAGTGCCCACTACACCCTAATTATTCCTTTTGCAAGTTGGCGAAGTACCACTACGCGTCCGTAAGGTGCCACGCGCACCTGCACGCTTTGTAATGGCGGACAGCTTCAAACAACCCCCATCGTTGCGCAGTTCACATGTTTTGACGCCTGATGCGATTCTACAATACTACCACGCAGGCACTTCACTCACTGGCATGGCATTCTTATAGCGTTCGTTTCCTTTATCTTTTTTAGATGCGAAGCAGCTTTTGTTCGGGGCTGGGTCCGGCGATGGAGTTCGCGCTGCACTGCGCATGCGCCTACTCTCCTCTACTCTCCTACTCTCCGCCCTCTCGGCGCCTCATTCTCTCCTGCGCAACGCCGCAATGAACGCCCTCCTACGCTCTCCCCCTCTCGCGCGCCTTATTCTCTCCTGCGCAACGCCGCAATGAACGCCCTCCTACGCCGCCCCCCCCTCTCGCGCGCCTTTCGACCGCGTTCCCCGTTCGCCCTGTGAGAATTAACGGCCAGGCTAGAGGGAAGACACGACACGTGTAGCGTTCCTCTTCGCGTTCCACGACGCTTTGAATGGATGGATGCAGATTACGGCGCGGGACTTCACCCCAGCCTAAGAACCCGGCGAGCCAGCTCCTAAAAAAATTACACCATCTCCCGCTCGAGCGAACCATCTCTGCGCTTTTTCGCATCCACACATGGCTCCCTTTAGCGGGAGATGGTGTAATTTCTTTTACGATGCGGTTTCAAGCACTGGCGTAGCTCCGTGGTACAACACCTGCTTGACACTTGGATGACCAGGGTAGGATTACCACATGGACCGAGGATTTATTATTATTTATCGATTTGCATCTGAATTTTCGCTCGTGGACAACACCGAAGCCGAAATTTTTGCGAAACTAGCTTTTTAACGGCATCGCGTTAAACTATTCTAAGGGCAATACTGAGTGTACCTGAGGCGCCTGTGGGAACACCCTCTTGTACGTTCCCAGTAAAGATTACGTTCCAGCTGCTTTGCACTTCACACGAGGGCTTCGAATGATGTCAAACGACCCTTCCTTCTCCCCGCGTGTTTCCCGTTTTCATATATAAAAGGGGGACCCGTCTAGCAACTCATTCAATTCATTCTAAGACTGCCATGAGTAGACCACGGAAATTAAAGACACCAGAAGGTCAGCGTGAACACAATGCTCGACGAAAGGAACAAATTTGTCTTGCTGAAAATGGTCGCGGAACCAAACACGGTCTACCACAGGGACCACAAAGCGATTATCACTAACATTACTCTAAAGTAATAATTAGGTTCTTGGACTTTATTTGCCAAAACCGAGATAAAAACTTGAAGGATGCTCAAGTTTCGTCTTTCAGAGTGGAACACGATAGCGTTATCGGGCCATGTTCGCATCGCTTTCTCATTTGCTTGCAATACTTCTCTTCTCGGGGGACACTTAAACCGTGCTGTGAGGGAAATAACTTCTGTGCGCGTCATATTTGGCCGCGTTAACCTTTCCTAGGGTGCCTACTGCAAGTACTGTTGCTAAGTAACCACTACTCCATAATACACCAATCTGCGAAGTAGCGAAGTGCCCACTATACGTCTGTAAGGCAGTAAGCTCAGTAACGTAGCTGCGCACTTTTGTTGTTGCTGTGGCTCGTGAGGGGAGTGGCCGGGGTCGGACTCCGGTTTCGTTTTGTCCGCTTACTTAAAAAAATAATCTAAGTACACAGGAGTTACCTTTAGATGCGAAACGCCTTAGGGGCCCGGCTTGCCGTCTATCCATAGACCTCAAGTGGCGTGATCACGCTCAAAATCAAGTGGTCAATACATGCCTAAAACAAGGCTAACAATGCTCAAAACCGGGTTAAAATGAACGAACGAGGTATAAAATAATTTAATTAACAGAAATAACCAAGAAGTCATCGCAATTATTGATTTAAAGTTGCTAAAACGTTTCGGAAACTTGCGGCTGATTACGGCGCCGTGCAAGAGAGGGCGCCACCACCTTACTAAGAGCCCGATTGCTCTTCCCACGGGCGCAGCTGCGGAACTACATCTGAAGGGGGAAACAACCTGGCGGAACTCGCTGCAGATGAGACGTACATAAACTTCCATAACAGGCAGGAAGTCGATAAAGCGCAACAAAAAGTAGCGTACATATCGCACACAGAGTTGGCAAATCTCCCTAACAAGATTCTACTAGTGCCGAGGAAACCCTACATGTTCACCCTGTGGAGATAGGTTTGCGAGACGCTTACCCTACAAGGCGACCGGAAAGGGACGCGACGTTCTCCACTGCCGCAGCGAACAACGACGCTACGGCCGGGTTCGTCGACTCTCCGGCATGGCGCAGAAAAGGCACTCGAGGCAGGTTGTCAACAAACACGAGTTTATTAGCCGAAGATGCAGCACAGTGCGACAATCACGGGTTTGCGGGCCGTCAGGGTAAACCCGCAAGACCGATCGAGTACACTTGCCTGCGGCGCTACGTTTACCACACAAAGAGGGAACCACCGAAGCGCGCGAACGAGAAGTCGCCTGCAAAGGCAGAGCGTGGCCACCTCGTTGCAGGCGTGCGAGCATCTGACGCGGGCAAGCTGGGCAAGCCAGCGCCAGACGTAAGCGAGCTCATGGGAGAGGGGATTGTCACTGTCGTCCAATGAGGACAGGCGCAGCGCAGTGACGTAGGCTAGCACGGTGGCGTGAGCATGTCCGGACGCGTGGCTCGTGCGGGGAAGACCGACGCATGGCTCGCACCAGGCAAGAAGGCCTGGCGGCGTAGCCAAGGCAGCCATGTCACCGATTAACAGCGGTTCCCGGCGCTCGAGCCGTGCGAGGCCAGCACACGCGCTAGCTGGGGAACGAGTCGACAAAGGGCTCAAGTTTGCGTAGCGCCGTCCACCGCCCCAGCGGAGAGAGGGGAAAGCTCCGGTAGCTTGGACGGGTCGCTCTTGGTTTTCTCATTGTGCGCGCAGAGAACGTGCTCCCCGGGGCTTTTATCTCTTCGTCGTACTCGAAAGCAGGCACGCAGTCTTGCTGCATTGCGAACTCTCACAAAAGTTTAAAAATGACGAAGAGCCAGAAACTGCCCGTCAAGTTCTACCGTTTCCAATGCAAGCAGTGCGAGGAGCAGAGGCGTCAAGAGTGGATTATGGCAGTTGTCACCTTGAAGCAATTTTTGTCGTAAACAGTATTACGAACTATTAACGGGGAGAAACGCGATGATCGTGCTCATTTGAAAGAGAAGTGCGTTTGTGAACCGAAGCATAGACAGCCGCTGTACGTTTTGAGAATGCGCGCTGGCTTTCCGAGTCAACCATTTGTAATGTGACAGCAGCGGAGCATGTGGGCTTAATACACCACAGTTTAAATAACGTACCGTGAGTACTAAGTGTTTAATTCAGCTGATTGCGGTACATTTCCCGTCGCGGCTCCCTGTAAACAGAATTAAGCTGCATGTTTGCACGTTCGATGGGAGCGAAATGCAGCAACACCAGCGTACTTAGATTTAGGTGCACGTTGAAGAACCCCAGGTGGCCGAAATTAATCCGGTCCCCTACCAGGCGTGCCTCCTAATAATGTCATGCATTCGGCGCGTAATATATAGCCTTGCATGTGAGTGAGCCGCGGGCAATATACAGCTGCCGCTTTGTAAACGGGCTGAAAAAAGAACCAAGGCGGCAATTAAATTTTCTATGGCTCCGCGAATTCAGATGCGCTTATCATCGGGCACAAAGCTCGGCATAATCATAAACATGCGCGATCCCAGTGGATATTGTATAGTATGATGCTGACCAAGCGAGCTGTCGAAAGAACCAAAGCGACATTCGAATAAGCGAATTTTTTGCGCGTATCAATATGCTGTCAAAGGGAGCTCTAAAAAATCCAAGGTGACATTAAACTTGCGATCCGACGTGGTTATCATTCGATGCAAACCTCGGCAAAAGCGAAAATACCACGAAACTGAACACTACGGATTGTGATGCAGCCAGTGACTCAACAGGGCAGGTGTAAATTTATGCTCTTCACACTGAGCTCGTAATGAATTTAAAGCCGCTCGACAAACTTGGCATTCAAACAATCGAAAAGTTATCAATAGAAAAAGCACGCGAAAGCGTGGTGGATGTTTGCTGACAGCGCCGAGTAGACACGACTGCCGCAACGAATGTGCGTTTTACCGGTAACATAATTACAGAACTCGCGCAGTCACCTCCCTATTCATGTCATACAAATGTAACCGTTCACCATCGGTACGCACGTAGCGCTCGCACAAACAGCATCGTCCTTGACGACCTGCTCGGTCCCGAAAATGTGGTCGATCAACCACCCTCCTCTGGTGAGATTCCCACCGTGAAACGTCTTTTCCATCTCTGGGATCTTTCTAAACGTTCAGAGCAAGCGACACGCGAAGTTGCACGTGCACGGCGAGCAGAAAACAGCGCGTGCAGGGTGCGTGAACGTGCTGAGAAAGCGCTGTCGAAAGGCAGGCGCGGGAAGAGGAGCGACCGCTTTTTGCAAGAAAGGCGGCGAAACGCATGCGACGCAGCGCCCCCTGGCCGAGCTTGGGAGGCCTATTACCACAACCTCAAACATTGCCGTCATTGTCGGTTTGGTACACGAAGCAGTGGGTACTCTACGAACGGGAATCGCCGTGTGTCCGTGCCACGCACTTCCCCAGGTTTCACAGAAGTGGAGCTGCTTTAACGCAGGATTTAGAACTACACCAACCGCTACACAAGAACGATTTTATTATTATTTTTGGCCCTTTGCCCGGATCAAAATGCAGTCGACACGTGGGCGGGAACTGAACCCGCGTTCTTGTGCCTAGCATCGTAACGCCATAACCGCTAAGCAACCATGGCGTGTCCCTTCGTGTTTACCTTGTATTTCGCTGTTCGCTACTTGGATATGTAATCAACTCGCTCAGGAAACTATTCTTTTGACGGACATGTACTGGGATGGCACGCGGGTTGCTTTTGCAATCAGCTGAAAGACAGACGTCCACCCTTTAGGGTATCAGCACTTCAGCAATCAGCAAAAGAGGCAGAAAAAATGCGTTCCTTCAATAAAGGTTGTCATCTAGAATGAAAGGTTACTGACCGCTTAATTGTCGTGACCAGAACTGACTGATTCTCACTAAATGAGCACTTAAAAAATGATAGCCGCCGCAAAGCACTTTTGTGGTTCAAGAAAGCCCCTGTTGTTCCGTGTACGAATACAACTGTGACGCAGTGTCAGGTTTGGGCCCAGGACCGCTAGCCAAGGGACAATCGAGCTGCGAGTTCACACACACAAATACAAATATATTTACAGGGAAAAAAACAACTATCAATGAATCATCTCTGAAAATAGTTTGTCACATGCAGTCATGTACTAAATCTCTCTCTAAATTAGAAGTCTCTCGACGTGTTTAGCTTGGGCTTGTTGGACGCAGATCGCTTGGGGCGGCGCTCCACCTGGCTCGTTGACGTCCTCAATGCGAGTTGGCCCACGCCATGTCAAGGCATTCTGCCGCAGCAGCAGCAGGAGGGGAGCGGTAGCTTGAAATCTCAGCAGCAGAGCAGCAGCTCTCAGCCGCCGCGTTCGTCCCAGAAGCACACCGGCGTCGTGCCAGCCAGCCGGAACGGTAGCAGGACCAGCGGCCCACAGCTAACGGGAACTCGCAGCCACTCGGAACGGCAGCCAGAACAGCTGAACCTCGCCTGGTCCCTGGGCCAGTCACCCAGCCGGAGTACAGGCTTCGTTCACCGGTTGTCCAGCTATCAGAAACGGCAGCCGGAACAGCAGCGGATCGCCTGCTTCCTGAGCCGGTCACCCAGCCGGAGTCCAGGACAGTACAGCGCCTAGAGGACGTCGCCTAATTCCCCGGACCGGACGTCCAGCCGAGAACCGTCTGTGCTTGCACGCTGCGCTTCCTCGAAAGCTGCTGCTGCTGCTGCTGATGATGATGATGCTCCTGAGATGATTGGCACCTACCCACTCAGGGGGATCGGCCAAGAATCGGGCGGATCATATAGTCTGAAATTTTTAAGTGCTAATAGACGCTACAGTATCAATTAGACTGAATGTTTTTTTGTTAATGAATTCTAGTTTTAGATTAGACCGTGTTGCATAACCTCCCAAATGGCCAAAATGACTGTCATTATGACAATTTAAACATTATTTCACGCGCTTTCTAATCCCTTGCGCTCTTCCTTGTCGTCTTCACTGGTGTCACTCTTCTGCCCGTATTATCACATAAACCGATGAGCGAAGCTCCTCAGAAATGGTACGCAAACGACTATGTACGTTTTGAAATTGTTTATTTGCGCAACGCATGCGGAACGCCGCGCGCGCTCATCGTCTTTTAGCACCGGCGCCGGGTGTGGAGAGCATCTGCTACTACCTTCGACGAAGCGCCCGTAGTGTTCTAGAATGATGGTTGTCATTTCACAATACACAATAAAGATGGTGAAAGTGAAGACAACCATTTTAAACAGTTGTGCACAGAGCTTACTTATTTCTCTTAACCTCGAATTTTGGTGCGCTAGAACCAAACGACTGAAGGCCTAAACATTTCCTCTTAAATTACCGGCCACTGCAACCCAAAGGGATGGTTTAGAGAAGGGAGCTTCAACGGCGACGGCGGGGTGCGGGCCTAAGGAGTTTCGCTCCTAAAGAAATAGGCAGAAGTGAAGGAAATGTCGCAATCAGCCCGCTGTTCTCAGAGTTACGTGCATGGCGTGGAACTCCACAATTAGTTACTATTTATCTAAAGACGCAAAGATAAGTACAAAAAGCGACTGCTATCGATTGTTCTTCCATTGAGTGAACATTACTGGGCAAATTGACCGAAGAAAACTGTGAACGACAGAAAAGCATGCAAATGTTGTCCCTGTGAAGTACTCCCTGTGTTGTCCCTGTAAGCAGGACTTCGTGCATTTCGCGTTAGTCTAGCTTTCCAGAATTTATGTGATAGTTATTGATTTCTTCTTTTTTTTCCTGTGGGTGTGCTGAGAACGGAGAGTGGTGCACTGCACTCCAACACGATATAGGCTAATCGGCTGTCGCTACGTGACATGTCAACGCTATTTTCATTTCACATTATTCACCACAGGGAGAGCGAGTATGAACGAATGAAGGCGCGCTTTAACCAGAAAATCATGGGGGATTACTGCACCCTACACCAGGAAAAAGTGTACTTTCGAAGCTTCCATACGGCTGCTTTTCTTTCCTTTTTTTACATCGCGCCTTCATCTGAGTGCGGCCGCCATATCTCCATGAATCGAACCCGTGCCCTTGTCCTTGGATCAGCGCAACGCCATATCCGGTAGGCCAACACGCCGGTTAAGGTCTCACATACAGAAGTAGGAACGGAACAGAGAAGACTGAAGAGCAGAAAGAAAGCTAGCTCTACAAACTTGAGCTCAAGTCGTTTCCACGAAAAACAGTTGGCAGGGCACAGTGTGCCTGGTCACGCCGAGAAACACTCCCGCTCGCAAAGTGGCAATTATCGAGGGTTGTGCACATCAGACCAAGCAGCGTACATTGTTGTTTAGTTGCAGTGTATACGCCGCGTAACAGCCGGTGTGGACGGTTCGTCGTGTGCGGTTACGACAGGCAGCAACCGGGATTGGTGGGAGAACGAGCGAAGTTGTAAAAGGTAAGCTCGCTGATAACCACCCGAGAATGATATACTCAGGAAATTAGGTAAAATAAAGGAAGACGTGTTGATACCAGCATAAAATGCAGGACTTGCTGAAAGTCCCTAATTAATTTTCCGGGGCGGAAAATTAAAGAGCGACCTCCCTCGAGCCAAAGGCGCCTGCATCAAGAGGCAATTAAAATGTGGCAGCTGCTCTTTGGTTAAGCATCTAATGAACATTGCTGTACCTTGCAATGGTTAGTTTGTACAACACTGGGAGGTGCAAGCACTAACAGTGACTATATCGTGTAATTAGAAGGAAAGGAGCGAGTGTACTTCACTCGCTCGCATTTCTGCTGTTCTTTACTGGTATGCAGCAAAGGTGTACCAAAATGTGCGTGCGTGCGTCTGTTAAAAAAAAAGAAACTTCCTTCGCGCCTAAACCAGCACTGAGAGCACCAGTGTGCTCCACGGCCGTGCGCCAACTATGACTTTCAGACATTAAATATTTGATTGCTGGGCACCCGAACTCAATTAGACATTTCTAGGAAAAGTGTGCTCACAAATGGACAACACTGTTTTGAGTGTGCTGTGGTTAATAGTTAGTTCACCCTGCAGAACATTTTAAATGCGAAGCATTTCTTAGGGAACCTCACGCACTTTGGGCGTTTCTATCTATCTATCTATCTATGTATCTATCTATCTATCTATCTATCTATCTATCTATCTATCTATCTATCTATCTATCTAGCCGCCTACGTCTGGGCGCTCTCCTGGTCGTCTCCATAACATCTAATATACCAAATTTGACATAGCAGGGGATCAGTGTATGGTGAACACGATTCACTGGTCATGACATGAACAACGCAGAATACCTGTCGCGTACGTCATGAAACCCTTACTCTCAGTCACGTGTGGCACATACCCGCATAACAGAATTTATATTATGCGGGTATGTGCCACAGATGATACAAAGTCTCAACCAACACAGTAAACGTGAACAGACATATTGATACGCAAGGAAAGTGATAATAATAATAATTGTTGGGGCTTTATTTCGACCGTCTGGTATACTTTAACGTGCACTGAGATCGCACACTACACGGGCAGCTAGCATTTTGCATCCATCGAAATGCGACCGCCGCGGCTGGGATCGAACCCGTGACCTTCGGGTCAGCAGCCCAGCACCGTAACCGCTACATCACAGCGGCGAACGCAAGGAAGTGAGGAAGCTGAAGACAGAAGAACCCTTGAAGACGCTCAACTACCATGCACTCGTTCACGTGGTCCGCAACGTGGACCACGTCGATTACGCAAAAACCGGGGTCAATGCTTCCTACAATAATTCTGCCGAGAGAAACAGGTCTCTCATCGTTACCGGTGACTTCAACATTGACTTATCAAGACCCAACAACGCCTGCACACCCTGGTCTGCACACCCTGTGCACACCCTGGTCTTTATACTGCATGAAAAACGGCTTGAATGTGGACACGGCATCAAAAGACCTCGCTGCCACGTGCAGGTCAGGAGGCGTCATAGGCCATTTCATCATAAGAGGCATCCAGGATTCCCACCAGCTGTGCTATACTTTGCACTTCACTGCATTGAGACCCCACATAGCCGCGATCACGAACGGATCCGATTAACAAGTCCGGTCCAGCTGGTGGTGCTCACTGATCACGGTGATAATGACCTTGTTCAAGAACTGTCAAGAACCCTTTCTTCACATACACACAGGTTCGTGAAGTGTGCGTGCGTGCCCGTCATAACAGCTAAGTATAAGCATAACAACTGTAACGCAACTGTAACAACTGCAACTGTGACTGTAACGTACGTGCAGTGCGCCTGCGTGTGCCACTCGGCTGTGTGTATATCCAGGGGAACTTTACTGAATGAAGCTTAATTGCGAGTAACGCCTGTCCTGTGCATTTGTGTTTCTTCCTTGTGCTCTTCGGATTCGCGCTATCCAGTAGTGAAGAATGTGAGCACTACATATCAGCTTACCGCGTCTGGCGACGATAACACCCATGTTGCTGTTGGCATCGTTGCGCAACTGTAAACAACTGGTTATATAATACAGATGCGACTCTTCAGCCTATGAATGTGTTTATATCACCTCCACATTTCTCTAGTGCCATTCCGTAACGTTTCGCTCAACATGAAAAATTATGCCACTGTCACCATCCCGCGCATGCTTCGCATAACATCGATTCCCACGGTACGTGGGATCTGCCGCAATTTTTTTAATGCTTTGTTCGATCATATGACGTTGCATGCATCGTCTTTGTTCGATAATATGACATTATAAATTGAATCTATTGATCCGATAACTGGAAGGCATTGACCAAGAACTTCACCCAAAAGGAATAGCCGTCCTATAATTACGATGAGTGGTTGATGTTGCAAAACCGATTTCGTCACATAGGTTCGTCGGCCGCGGGATTAGTATACATTTGCGCAAGACGGCAGTCCGGTGCTGCCCTCCAGCAAGAGGTTACCAAATGGACTACCTGTTCGTGCTTATAGAAATGCTACTGTAATGAAATCACTGTCAGGAGACAAGAGCGTTGAATATATCGATCTTATTAGGCGTACAGCCAGGCCCCGATGCCGAGCCCACGAAACCAAATTTTCGCTTCCCATTAGCTGACACGGCAAGCATTTCGAAGTTGCGTCAGCCAATCAGGGCCGGCGAACAACACATCGAATCCTGCGAAGAAAGTGCCGCCTCCGGGCTCCGCGGTGAGTTTGAGCTCCGCCACATTATACGGTGGTTCTCGCTCAGTGAAACGACAGATGTCATGAATTTTCGCTACCTGCGTATAAGTGCTACGCCTTCGCACACTCACAGATGCTGAAAGGACAAAAACTTGGAAGAAGCTAGGGCTTCGCCTTCAAAAGTGCAACGCGATAGCTTAATCGGGCCCCGTTTGCGTCGCCTTCTCATTAGCTAGCCAGGCTTCGCTTCTCGGTGGGCACCTCAACTATGTCGCGAGGATAGGAACCTCTAGCAGTTTTAAACAATCCTAGAATGTCTACTGCAAGTACATTTGCGAAGTGGCAACCGCACCATAATTCGTCATTTCACGAATTAACGCGGTACCCCCTACGCGTCTCTAAGGCGTATGTGCACTTTGCTGATGTTGTGGCTGATGACGATGAAGAATTATGGCAAAGCCCTTTGTAATGGGTGGGAAGCTCTAAACCACCCGCTCGTTGTGCACTTCCGATGTTGTGACGCATGGTGCGATTGCGCGCTTCTGCCACACAATTTTGCATGCGTTAACGCGGCTCCTCGTGCTACATGACACCTGCATAGGATTTTTTTCCCGAAAGAGCTTCATGCGCCTTAAAGGTGTCGACACCAGTTTCTTCTGGCTGTTATCCGGTATCGTCTTACTCACCATCTTCATTTTCTTTTCGCCACAACAAGAGTGCCTGAAGAATCGCAGTTATGGGGTTTCTTGAAAGAGATTGTCGACACTGTCCAGTTTTTGAAAGCCAGATTCACGTTAGAATACTTGTACGACGTGGATAGAAAAACGCTAACCGCCGCACTTGTCAACCGCCGCTAACCGCCGTACTGTTCCCTGAACATGTTTACCGACAGCAATATTTATCTAATTCTGGTCATGATGTGTTCTGCCTTGTACGTAAAATATGTATATCGCCGGCAGCGAAAACGTTATTCTCTAAGCTGCACACATCCATTTTACCCGTAAAGACATGGCTTAATGACAAAGAGATATACGTGCCCTGCTCTGTAAATTGCAGGCTATGCAACGAGCATGAAACAATGGAACATTGTTTCATTCACTGCAGTGATGCATTTCATTTCTGGGACATTCTTAAGAGAACTCCCAGAAAAAAATTTCCTGTTACATCTCATAGCGTTAGGTTCCTCCCATTCAAAAAAGAGCATCAACAATAATGCACCATACGATTTAATCTTGTTGTTAGGTCTTCATTCGTTATGGAAAATCCACATCACTGACAGATATGCTGAGCCACCTCGCTCACAAGGTCTGTCTTTCGAGATGAAGCAGCTAATGTCCGTAGTGTTGCTGAGACTTTTGACCCGGTTCCGGGGTGGGTTGGACTTCTGGACGCTTGTCATTGTTTACCGGACTTTTGAAGATTGCTTCGACTGTGTGAAATTACACTCACGTGCATGTGTGCACGTGAGTGTAATGAGTTCTAGTGAAATGGATGACAAGATTTGATGGCATTATTCCCATGCATTAAAGGAAAAAAGAATCTGTCGTGCCTCCGCGGAAACACACCTGCTCGCCACGCAGAAGGCGTAGATTCGATTCCAGTTAGGCGCCATAATTTTCATTATTTGCAATTTTGCGGTTTTTTGCTTCCGGACAACGCCGAACTTTTGCTCACAGCCAATGACGCCGCCGCCGACGCCGGAATTTCTGCGAAACAAGCTTTTTAACGCTATCGCGTTAAAACGCAGGTCCTGAGTTGTGCCCTTTCTTTCACCCTCGTTCCATTTGTGCTGCGCAGTCTTGACGATATTGAAGAAAGACATCACATATATACTTAAACGAGCGCAGCACGAACATTTAGCAATGCATGCGTCTTCATTAGCGATGTTTCACTAAATCACATTTGAAAGAAACACACTTTGGAAGATGGCTTTCGTTCGGCGTTGCCTTTGAAGTGCGTTAGCAAACACAATATCGCTGCCACATGCCTATGTTCACAGAGCCTGCATTCCGACATCGGAAATGAATGTTCTTCCGTGTTTGCATTTCCCCAAATCAAGATTCCCGTCAATATGTGCTTAGAATAAGATTTTTATTTATTTATTTTCAATACTGCCAGTCTCACTTGGAGACCAAGGCAGGTGGGCATGCTTATAACAACGTGAGCATGAACATAGTACACACATTGCAGAGTACAATTGCATTTCATACACAGAAATGTTGTTATCTCTAATACTACATTAGTATTTACAACTCAACAGTGAAACTTAATACAATCTAAAGCAACATAAAAAAGTCACGCAGACAACAAAAGAACACATTGAATAAACATAAAACTTTTTTTTTTCATAGTTGGGGCTTATTTTCTATCGCGTAACAAAATGTTGACAGTTATTCAATGCTTGCTATTGTTGGGTCAAGGCGGTTCCACTCCCTAACTGCAGTAGGAAAAAATGAGTATTTAAATGTATTAGAGTTGCAAAAGTATTCATCTAACGTTTTATCGTGTTTATTACGTGATATTCGGGACCTATAGAAGTTGATGTAATTTGAAGAATTTATGTTGAAGCGGTTGTGCAGAAGGTTATGCATAAATTTTAAACGAACTTGTTTTGCTCTAACTGTCAGTGTGTCTAGACCGGATGATGCTAGAAGTTCAGTGGACAAGTCAGTACGTTTGTATTTGTTACGAATAAACCATATCGCTTTTCTTTTAACTTTTTCTAGTTGATTTATGTTAGTAATATTGTGAGGGAGCCAAACAGTGTTAGCGTATTCCAGTACTGGCCGCACAAAGGTTGTATAGCTGAAGAGTTTGATATGGGTGGGAGCAGACTTTAGGGACCTTTTAAGAAAGAACAACTTACGGGTGGCTTTTGAGGAGATGTTGGCAATGTGAATGTTCCACATGAGGTCGGATGTAAGAGACAGTCCGAGGTATTTGTGTTGATGAACTTTAGCTAGTTTAGTGTCACTAAGCGAGTAAGTAAATTCTGATGGGTTCTTGTTTCTTGTCACCTTCATTGCCACAGATTTGCTAGTGTTAATAGACATTTGCCATTGTTCACACCAGGTATTTATCACGTTAAGTTCTCTGTTTAGGGTGAGGTGATCTTCGTAACACATTATTTCTTTGTAGATAATGCAGTCATCCGCGAAAAGTTTTATGTTGCATTCAGTGTTAGTGATGATGTCATTAATATAAATTAAAAACAGTAAGGGCCCTAAGACCAAGCCCTGTGGTACACTAGATGAGATGGTGACAATATCGGATGTCGCGTCATCGAGATAAACAAATTGCGAACGCTGGGATAAAAAATCGCCGATCCAAGCTGAAATATGTTTCCAGCGCCAATTGTTGCCTCTAGTTTTGCAATTAACTTGTTGTGACACACGCGATCAAACGCTTTGGTGAAGTCTAGGAATATAATATCTGTTTAGCCGCGATTGTCAATCGTCCGTGCGAGGTCGTGAACAACTTCCGTTAATTGCGTTACTGTTGACATCCCGCGTCTAAAACCGTGCTGGCTAGGTGATAGTATGCGATTTTCTTCCAGATATACTGTCAGGTGTTTTAAAAATTGGGGGACGCTTAAGCTTCGCCTTTAAAAGTTGAACGCGATAGCAATATCCTGCCCCTAGGGCGCAGTTCGAATACTACGAGTGTTTAACAGAATGCGCGCAATAACGTGTGTGCCTTATGTAATGGGTAGCATGCTTTAAACCAGGAGCAATTATGCGCGAGAACCTTTTTCGAAGCTGCGATGCACCCACTACGTGGTCATAAGGGAATACGCGCAGTGCCTTTTGTAATGGGTGGCTATCTTTAAACCACAAAGTCGCTATGATATTGACGTGGTGTGACGCCCGATGGCAATGTACGCTTGTACCACGCAATATTACTGCCATATTACATCTCGTACTGTGACACCTGTATACAGGACGCGTATTTTTGTGAAGCATAAAAGTTACTTTCAGTGCAGCTCCAAGCAGAGGCGTGGCTGTGTGGTTGAACACACGCAGACGGCCTGGGTTCGATTCCCACTCGGACCCAACATTTATGTTATTTGCAGCTTTTTCGATTTTTCGGTCACGGACAAGATGATGATTTTTAGCTCACAACCAACGGTGCCGGCGCCGATGCCGACGCCGACGGCGGAATTTCTGCGATACGAGCTCTTTAACGCTATCGCGTTAAAATTATATGCTCTAGGATCTTGCATGATGTACTGGTAAGAGAAATGGGTCGGTAGTTTGAAGGAGAGCTTGTGTCGGGCCAGATTTATGAATTGGTATCACCTTTGCTTGCCTCCAGTCGTTTGGCAAACGTGCAGTTGAAAGTGAAATGCGATAGATAATGCCAAGGTATCTGCTGCACCATTCTGCGTATCGCTTTAGGAATTCGTTTGAAATATTGTCAGGCCCACTAGAATTTTTCGAGTCTAATCCAAGAAGAAGGTTCAAGATTCCCGAGTCAGATATCGCAAGTGGGTCAATGCTGGAACCTGTAGAAACAATTAAGGGAAGGAACCGGTTATCTGTAGTGAATACAGTGTGATGAGGTTTATTGGTGTAATGAAGTCGCGACGAAAAGGGACCGTAGGCTGACACAGTGCAAGGCTGGCAAAAGGCGGCACAGGCTCTCGCGCAATCAGAACGCGGGTCGTTTCTCGTCCTCCTTCACAGGCGCATACTCGGTCGTGCATCTGCTCCACTACAATACCCCCGGGGTGAAGCGTAGCCATCCTGGCGACTCAGGGAGCACGTAGAATGAGGGGGTCGTAGTAGGGCTTGAGACGGTCAACGTGTACGGTCTCGCGTCCTCGACAGCGCAAATCTGGCGATTGTGTGAGGGGCTCGACGAGGTAGTTCACCGGCGAGGTGGCACGAATGATACGGTAGGGACCATGGTACCGCGCCAGAAGTTTAGAGGAAAGGCCAGGGACGTGGGGGGGTACCCAAAGCCAAACAAGGGAGCCAGGAGAAAACGTAGGCGCTGGGTGATGAACGTCGTCATGTCGCGTCTTTTGTCGACCTTGTGCTTCACCTGTCAGGGAACGAGCCAACTGACGGCAGTCTTCGGCGTATCTGGCGACTTCAGAAACTGGAGTGCACTCAGAGGCATCAGGTCGGTACGGGAGTATGGTGTCCAGTGGGTGGGAAGGTTCGCCAATCAGACGCGTGGCGCACTCATGACAACCGCCCCATCTGCTTCGCGTGTGGCGTCGCTGGCCATATTGCGCGCGTCTGCCGCCGCCGTCCCACACCTGCGTACGCATCCTTCGGAAATCCTACCTACGCGCCGCCACATGCCACCACATCAGCGTCTGAACAGAGGCACTCCAACTCGGATCGCCGCTCAGAAAGTACTCGTTTCCCTTCTCCTCGTCGCCGGTCGCCATCGCCTATGCGTCGTCGACCACCTTCTGGTGAGGGAAACTAATCAGTGCAGTTCCGGAGGCAAGAACTGCAACTTGTGCGCAATTCTCAAGTCCTCCATTTTCGCCGCACAACGTTATTGATGTCGTTGTTGAGGGAGTCGCCGCACTAGCGCTTGTAGATACCGGGGCCGCCGTTTCTGTGATGAACGCGAACTTTTGTAGGAGACTCAAGAAAGTGACAACGTCTCTCTCTGGCATGGTGCTGTCCACAGCTAGCGCGCAACGCATTCATCCCTCAGCTGTGTGTACGGCGCGCGTCGTCATCCGAGACATTATGTACATCGTTGAATTTTTTGTTCTGCCATCTTGCTCTCATGACCTCATCCTGGGTTGGGATTTCCTTTCACGTCATGAAGCTATCATCGATTGTTCCCGTGCGGAAGTGTCCCTTGTGCCAACATGTGATTTGTCATCGCCCGACCGTCCTCTTCCCTGCAAACTCATCGTTGATACCGACACGACCTTGCCTCCGGAAGCTTCAGTCCCTATTACCCTTTCGTGTACTTCCGAACCTGACGCCACGGTAGTGTTTACGCCATCTCCAGTGTTTACTGAACGCAAGGGCATCGTTCTCCCATTTGCCGTACTCACAATTGCCTCTGGGTCAACCATAATGCTGGTTACAAACCCCTGCACCTACCCCATTGCCTTACTCCGTGGTGAAACTTTAGGATCTGTACAACCTGTCGACCACATCGATGATCTTGATTTTCCCGATGACACCACATGTCACACTGCCTCAATCACTCCTGTATCTCAGCCATCAAGTTCGTCAGCGTTCGACAACGCCATTGACGAAAACCTCTCCCCCTCTCATCGCCGCCAACTTGTTGCTCTCCTTGACAAGTTTATCTCTACTTTCGACTTTCAACAACCTTTGTTAGGCCGCACCACGACTATCAGTCATACTATCGACACCGGCTCCCACTCGCCCCTGCGACAGCGGCCTTACCGCGTTTCCGCCGAAGAGCGCCGCGTCATTACGGAGCAAGTGGATGACATGCTTCAACGTGGAGTCATACAGCCTTCTCAAAGTCCTTGGTCATCACCTGTGGTATTGGTGAAGAAAAAGATGGCACCATTCGATTTTGCGTCGACTATCGCCGCTTAAACAAGATTACAAAAAAGGACGTCTACCCGCTACCGCGAATAGACGATGCTCTTGACTGCTTGCAAGGCGCCGAGTACTTTACATCCTTGGATCTGCGTTCTGGGTATTGGCAGGTGCCAATGGCTGAGTGTGATCGCCCTAAAACAGCCTTTGTAACGCCCGATGGCCTATATGAGTTCAACGTCATGCCATTTGGGCTCTGCAACGCGCCTGCAACATTTGAGCGCATGATCGATACCATCCTTCGCGGCCACAAGTGGAAGACTTGCTTGTGTTACCTGGACGACATAGTAGTCTTCTCCGCAGATTTCCCGACACACCTTGCTCGTCTGCACGAAATTCTCACGTGCCTAACTTCTGCGGGCCTACAACTTAACACCAAGAAGTGCCACTTCGCAGCACGGAAGCTAACCATCTTGGGACATGTCATCTCCAAAGACGGCGTTCTTCCGGATCCCGATAAGCTTCGAGCTGTCGCCGAATTCCCAAAGCCCACCACGATGAAAGCCCTAAGAAGTTTTGTCGGCCTCTGCTCCTATTTTCGCCGCTTCGTGCGTAACTTCGCGTCCATCATCGCACCTTTGACGAGTCTGCTTGCCACCACCAAAGGTATATCTGCATGGTCACCTGCATGTGATGACGCATTTCGCCAGTTGCGCCGCCTGTTGACCTCACCACCTATCCTTCGTCACTACGACCCCACCGCTCCCACAGAAATTCACACCGATGCAAGTGGCGTCGGTCTTGGCGCTGTTTTGGCACAACGCAAAGGCACCCAAGGTGAATACGTTGTCGCTTATGCAAGTCGCGCTCTAAAGAAGGCTGAATTAAACTATTCCGTGACAGAGAAGGAGTGCTTGGCGATCATCTGGGCATTGACGAAGTTTCGCCCGTATCTTTACGGCCGTCCTTTCGACGTGGTTACAGACCACCACGCCCTATGTTGGCTTTCCACCTTGAAAGACCCGTCGGGACGCCTGGGCCGTTGGGCACTTCGGTTGCAGGAATACGATATTCGTGTCGTCTATCGTTCCGGCCGCAAGCATGCGGATGCTGATGCACTCTCCCGCTCGCCAATAACCCCAGATGTGGCTTCTCTGTCGCCCCACGTTACCACCTTGTCACCACTCAGCACCAATGACATGCTTTCGGAGCAGCGTAAAGACCCACACCTTGCCTTGTTGCTCGACTACCTTACCGATCCGTCTGCTGTCCCTTCGACGAGAGCGCTACGCCGTCAAGCAGTCCACTTTTCCGTGCGAGACAACATTCTGTACCGCCGCAACTACATGCCAGATGGTCGGAAGTGGCTCCTTGCTGTCCCTAGCCATATGCGCTCTGACATCTGCTTGAATTTCCACGCGGATCCCCAAAGTGCTCACAACGGCGCCCTGAAAACCTACGAAAGGCTGCGTCAGCGATATTACTGGCGAGGAATGTATCGCTTTGTGCAGAAATACGTTCAGTCTTGCCCTACATGCCAACAAAGCAAGACACCTCCGCGACACCTTACTGGCACGTTGCAGCCGCTCCCGTGCCCGGCTCGCCCATTTGACCGCGTGGGTATCGACCTCTACGGCCCCCTCCCGTATAGTGGCTCTGGAAACCGGTGGATTATTGTCGGCGTCGATCATCTGACGCGCTACGCTGAGACTGCAGCTCTCCCGGCAGCGACCGCCCGCGAAGTTGCACTCTTCATTCTTCGCAGCTTCATTCTACGCCACGGTGCTCCGCGGGAACTACTCAGTGATAGGGGTCGCGTGTTCCTGTCGGAGGTCATCCAAGCCCTCCTCGCTGAATGCAACATCGTTCACCGGAAATCCACCGCCTACCATCCACAGACAAATGGTCTCACCGAACGGTTCAACCGCATACTCGGTCGTGCATCTGCTCCACTACAACAGATTGAAAATACTTGTTGAATGCATCAGCTTGGACAACATTTTTATCATGAGGCCGTTCTGGCGTCGAAGTATTACGTGCACGAAAGTGGTTCCAAAATCTCTGTGGATTATTTTTTAGGAAATCCGGTAGGATATTATTGAAGTATTGTTTACGTGACTGGTTCAGCTTTAGTTTCAGCTCTTGCTTGGCGCTGATCAGCTTAGAATTCTGGACTTATTGACTTTCTGTCTTCTTCAATGAGCGACGTAACCTTTTAACTTTTCTTTTGGCATGAATTACCTCGCGCGTTACCCATGGACTGTATCTTCTTGGTTTCCTAGTTTTTAGCGGTATAAATTTGGTAATACACTCATGTATTATCCTCTTAAACTTTATCCAGAAGGCATTTACGTATGCTGATGGACCAGAAGCAGTATCTGAAAATGATGTGAATTCATGTGCCAGGTATGTCGAAACGCCAGCGTCGTTCGATTTCTCAAAGCCAATGATTTTGCTTTCAAAGGACTTTTTTGGAATAGAAAATGACAAGGGTAGGTGGCATATCGGTATATCGTGGTCGGATATTCCTTCGACAATACTAGTTAGTATTGCGTTTATTGGGAAGTGATCACTGAGGAGTATTAGGTCAAGTATGTTGTTTGCAGGGCCTTGCGAGCGCGTTGTTTGACTAAGGGTCATTCCATGCCAAGTGTCCCAGACGTGGCACTCGCACATCACAGATTTTGCTGATAAAATTTGTGCCTTTTTCCTGTGCAACATGGAGTATTGTGGTCAAAACGTTTTTGCTCGGAAAAAATTTTGACGATCATGGCGCCCCCTCGAATTTCGCTTGTATTTGTTCAACCGTGCCTTCTAAAAAAATGTGTATAAAATCCATTTTTTGTGTGTTGATCTTCGAAACCACGCTTGCGCCATCGCAGAGGTTCTGTTTAGTTGTCCTATTCTTTAATTTCGAAAACTTTGTGTTTCACTACCAGCTACGTATCTTCAAAAACTACGAAAATCTTCAAAGTTCGTGATTTTTTCTTGAGCTATCTGGAACTCTCCCTAACTAATATAAATAATAGTATGATTTTCATGAAAGTGTATTTTAGTACAAAAATGTTTAGGGGTAAAATAGACTTCAAATCTTCCCGAAAAAAATTGTGAAATTAGAGAAAATATGCGATCTGTCACATGTTTGACCGTATTTTTCATACTTATGCGGTCCAAGTAAAAATCCTCGTCATGTGGCGTTTGATAGTAGACTACATCGTTAAGTAATGAAGAAAGTCTAATCAAATCATTTTTTATTTTAAGGAAGAAAAAATATTTTGAATTTGGCCCTCCGAACGCGTCCTGCATTTCTTTTTGTTGGTGCTTCGCCGCAAAGCACGTGGTCGCCCTTGCAGCTGACACTTGTCACAGGCAGAGGCAAGATGCGAGATGTATGTCAGTGACTCTTGAGTGGTCGAAAGTCTTCTCGCGTTGATGTCAGCGCGACGAGTAATGAATTCGCGTTACATTGGGAGCTTGCTTGGCGGGTCCAATGGTAAGTATGGACGCCCGAGAGCAGCCTATGGCGCCGTTTCCACAATGTGCTAGAGGGCCCTCTGCACACCACGTATACCAAGACAAACAAGTGTATGCAATGTGCATTATTTCATTCAGTATGCGCATGCTAATTGTGCAGACGGCCCTCTAGCACATTGTGGAAACGGCGCCATAGGCTGCTCTCGGGCGTCCATACTTACCATTGGACCCGCCAAGCAAGCTCCCAATGTAACGCGAATTCATTACTCGTCGCCCTGACATCAACGCGAGAAGACTTTCACTTGGAATGGAATGACCCCTAACTACTTGTTCTAGATTAAAATTTAGCATCAGATCAATCAGTGCTTCGGCAGCATGTGACGTATATTCCTTTGTGTTACAATTAATGTCTGGCAAGTTAAGGTCTCCCATGATGATAATTCTCAGGCTGGGGGTGTGGTTCTGCAGAAACTCCTGTATGTTCCTGAAACAGTCTTCGTTCGAGTCTGTACTTCGATAAACGCAGCCTGCAATTATGGAAGCGTTGTTGCAGATGATTCTGCAGAACACCGCCTCAGCGTCCCTCACATCTGGTAATGGTACGAATGGAAGGAATTTCTTTATGAACAGCGCCACACCACCACCACGTGACGGTCTGTCTTTTCGAATGATGCAATAATTTGGAGGCACTACTTCGTGATCTGTGATAGCCGGGGAAAGCCAAGATGTTAGCGTTAGAATGAAACACAAACTGGGAAATGAATGTCAGAATGAGCTTGGAAGCTGTCTGGCTGGGATGGATACGCCATTCCGGGACGTCTGTAGAGAAGAACATGAAAGCGAGCCTAGAAAATAAGCATACTCAAACGCAGCCAGGCAACAGGAAACTGATTGTGGCCCTGCGGTGTACTGACATATACGTTTTCTTCTCGAACACCATTTTTGTACTTTTTCCATTTGCGCATTAATATGCGGAAGCCTTCACTCTTAAAAAAAAATGGAGTGACCCTCTCTTCTTTAAGGGAGAAACGGCGATGTCCCCAATGTTCGTCTTCAAATGGAGAAACCGTTCCTCCCTTTTCAATGGAGAAACCGTCAAAATCAAGATGGCTGACGCCAAGCCAGCGAAGCGAGCAATAGATTTAGGCCTAGCGAGTGCATCGATTCTCGACTGATAAAGAGTATGCGGCACTGGCAATCACAAAAAACGGTCCCGCTGAGCTTAATATCGAACGATATGACAATAAAATCAAGGAGACAAACCTGTAGTGATGAAAACCTCGCGAAACGGAACGACGGAACTCGTACGTTTCGCTCGGCCAGCGAGACGGCGTTCACTTTAAAAGAGACGGATACTGCAAAGTGGCTCTCACCCGGAGACTGTACGTTAGGCTTGCTGTCTTTATTTGTCGAAGCGTCACACGGTGTAGCGACGTTATCCACGCATTTGTGCCTCCAAAATGTACATTCTGTAGCATCAAAACAATCCCGGCGCAGCAGAGCATAGTTTTGATAGATAGATGTTCAACTTCATATAAGTAGGTGGAGCTGTGAGAGCGCCGCGGCCGTGAAGTAGGTGGTAGCTGGCGCCATCTAGAGGGATTAAACAATACTAAAAAAAAAAGAAGTTTCTGTCAGAGGCGGCGTACGTTCATACTGCACACGGCATTTCGGGAAGGCAGGCCCATTCATGGATTACTCAAGGGCACCGGAAAGTTGATAGAGCTTTTATTAATACGCACACGTTCACTAGGCAGATACATAGTACACACAATGAATTCAATACATACACAATTCATTCGCATGTATAAAACCATTCACTACAGACGCATACGTACAGACGCTTACACATACCCCTCTATGAAGCGCTGGCCCTTATATAGTCAATGAATTACAGTGGACCATGGTGGCACAAAGGTGCGTCATTTTTATTCAACTCTTTACGATTCCATGGCTGCGTCACAATATACGCCGACATTATTAAATAGTATCTATGGCTTAGCCAAGCGCACCAGTTAATCTAAAGCCGCATAATAATGAACGATATAATTACATAGTTGAATAAGTTAGTGCGAAAACGACCACATTGAGAGCCGTTCATACCATTCCGATGACATCTTGAAGTAGCGCCATCTTCCGACAGCGGCCACAGATGAAATTTCTCTCTCTGATTTCTTTATTTTCAATAGTTACTGTGGGAGGGCGCAAGATCAGCAACATGCCGTTCAGACTCCGTCGCCTTCGTCGCGTCGACTTCGTTGAGTGGTTTGGCGTTGACATCGGTTCACATTCGATTTATGCGTTGACCACAAGTATGACGATGGGTCATGGATTCGTTCAACTGCTAGCCCTTCAGTGACAATGCTTCAGATGCGGTACGGCCGTCTCATTTGTGTATACGTACATTACAACGCGGGTCGTGCGAAGAAACAAGACAAGATGGCCTCGCGCCGGACGGTGGTCTTTCGAGAGCGATGTCAGTGGCTCTTGGCGCCGCGGCAGCTCGATTACTTGAGTAGAGAAACTGGCGCTACACCGCGCGAATCATGGAAAAGAACGCTACCCACACTACGTGTTCTGTAATATTTCAGTACGCTGTACCTACATGCTGCTCTGCTACTGTTACGTCACGGTATTCGCCTGGCGCGTGAAATTGCGGTCATTGTGCGACAACTGTGTAGTTGTCGTTGTGGCGGTGGTTAGTCTTGCGTTGGATTTGGAATACTCTTTTCACAAAGGTGAGTGAGAGTGTTAGTGATTACCTACTGTGCACAGCTGTCATTAGAAGCGCATTTTGTGTTGAGTTTCGCACGCCAAAGCAAAATCCTGAGAACGAGAGATACATACTGCACGCCAGGGGCGTAGCCAAGGGGGGGGGGGGTTGGGAGGGTTCAACCCCCCCGAAATTTTTCAGTTTTGCTTGCGTACATATACACGCACACATACAAACGCACGCATGAACATACATAAAGTATGGTTGAACCCCCCCCGAAAAAAATTTCTGGCTACGCCCCTGCTGCACGCGTGCATAAGTCGGTCCTAATTCTCAGTGATGGCATGCGTATTCCAAAACGCATGTGATTGAGAATTTTGGCTTAATTGACAGAAGTCATTGACTTCTTTTTCAGATATGTGCAATTATGAAGCAGGTTAACGTTAAAATGCGGCCACGGCGGCCGCATTTCGATGGGGGCGAAAGGCAAAGAACACCCATGTGCTTATGTTCGGGTGCACGTTAAAGAACCCCAGTTGATCGAAATTAATCCGTAGTCCCACACTACGGCGTGCCTAATAATCATACGGTGGTTTCGACACGTCATACTCCAGCAATTATACGTCATCGTACTTTCACGCATGCGCTGTCCAGTGGTATCACGTGTGCTAAAATGTTGTAAAAATTAACTTTCATGCTTCTTTATATTGCTTGTTGTATTGATAAGTGCTGTGTAAAACTAAAAACGCGTGCTCTTGCCAGGTATGTTAACGCCGAAAAAAATTGAATTATTGGTGTACAGTCTAAGGTGTTCATTAAAACAAGACTGTTTTGTGAAGCGGGACTTACTGTATTTATGACAAGCAGATCGTGCGCAAACGTATACAAACAACACGAGACACACGAAAGTATGCGGCGCATCGCGAACACGCCGAGCCTATAAAAAAAGAAAAAAAAAAACGCCACACACGTTACTCAACACATAGAACAAAAACAATGAACGTCACTCGTGTGTTGCTCGCATCAATCCTAGGTACAAGTAATTGCACGCGACTGGCCGAGATCGGTAGCACTGGATAATCTGGTCTGAGACTGCCGAGCGAGCGCGAAAAAGCGTTCGCTCTCCGCAGCACGGAATCACACTCGGCGTGCGCATGCGCGCGCGCGCAAGTCACGTGGTTGAGGAGAAACGTTTCTCCCTTGCCGCTTGCCGCAAGAGGGCGCGACGAGTAAATCGTCCGCAAAGGAGAAAGTCGCTGCTCCGAAGGAGGAACGGAGCCCGTTGCTCCATTCTCGCTCCCATTTTTTTTCAGAGTGTTGTTTTCATGCATACCTGTACGTATATTGTGACTTTTGCGTCATATCAAAGCGTGCATGTTTATGCCAGCTCTTTGTCGAGTGGTCATGAGATCCTGCAACGCGCAGCATGGATATACTTTCGTAATGCTCACAGTGCATTGAAGATTTACCAAGACTAGCGCGTGCACCGCGCACGCTCAACAAGCATGGCACACAGGGGAGTTTTAAATGCGAAGCATTTCTTAGCGAACTTCTGCGACTTTGACCGTATCTATCTATCTATCTATCTATCTATCTATCTATCTATCTATCTATCTATCTATCTATCTATCTATCTATCTATCTATCTATCTATCTATCTATCTATCTATCTAGCCGCCTACGACTTCGTGCTCTCCTGGTCGCTTGGTTAATCGAATGTGCACCAAAATTGGTATGGAGTAACATGACTGTATGACGAACATAAGTGACAAGTCATAACATCAAAATCATGACACAAATGTCATGTACAGCATGATTTACATGCTACGCTCATGCTGCGCTGGCGGCCGTTTCGCTAGCTTTATATACACCAAAACTGGCATCTTGCGATGTGACCGTGTGACGAACATAAATAACACGAGTTATCATGAAAATCATGACACGCATGTCATGTACAGCATGACTTACGTGCGACGCTCATGGGGCGCTGGCGGCCGTTTCGCTAGATTGATATGCACCGAAATTGGTATCTTGCGACGTGACCGTGTGACGAACATAAATAACACGAGTTATCATGAAAATCATGACACGCATGTCATGTACAGCATGACTTACGTGCGACGCTCATGGGGCGCTGGCGGCCGTTTCGCTAGATTGATATGCACCGAAATTGGTATCTTGCGACGTGACCGTGTGACGAACATAAATAACACGAGTTATCATGAAAATCATGACACACATGTCATGTACAGCATGACTTACGTGCGACGCTCATGGGGCGCTGGCGGCCGTTTCGCTAGATTGATATGCACCGAAATTGGTATCTTGCGACGTGACCGTGTGACGAACATAAATAACACGAGTTATCATGAAAGTCATGACACACATGTCATGTACAGCATGACTTACGTGCGACGCTCATGGGGCGTTGGCGGCCGTTTCGCTAGATTGATATGCACCGAAATTGGTATCTTGCGACGTGACCGTGTGACGAACATAAATAACACGAGTTATCATGAAAATCATGACACGCATGTCATGTACAGCATGACTTACGTGCCACGCTCATGGGGCGCTGGCGGCCGTTTCGCTAGATTGATATGCACCGGAATTGGTATCTTGCGACGTGACCGTGTGACGAACATAAATAACACGAGTTATCATGAAAATCATGGCACGCATGTCATGTACAGCATGACTTACGTGCCACGCTCATGGTGCGCTGGCGGCCGTTTCGCTAGCTTGATATACACCAATATTGGTATCTTCCGACGTGACCGTGTGACGAATATAAATAACACGAGTTATCATGAAAATCATGACACGCATGTCATGTACAGCATGACTTACGTGCCACGCTCATGGGGCGCTGGCGGCCGTTTCGCTAGATTGATATGCACCAAAATTGGTATCTTGCGACGTGACCGTGTGACGAACGTAAATAACACGAGTTAACATGAAAATCATGACACGCATGTCATGTACAGCATGACTTACGTGCCACGCTCATGGTGCGCTGTCGGCCGTTTCGTTAGCTTAATATACACCAAAATTGGTATCTTGCGACGTGACTGTGTGACGAACATAAATAACACGAGTTAACATGAAAGTCATGACACGCATGTCATGTACAGCATGACTTACGTGCCACGCTCATGGTGCCCTGGCGGCCGTTTCTCTAGGTTGATCGACCCCCAAGTTGGTATTGCGCGACGTTACTGTGTGACGAACATAATAGGAGTTAACATGAAAACCATGACACGCATTTTCCTCAATGACATACAAGACGATGTATGCAGCTCTTTGCTGGCTGCTTCGCATTACATCGATTCCCACAATGCGTGGGATCTGCCGGCTTTTTTTCATGTTTAAATATTGTTTCCTAAGCTCTTCTAAAAGGGGCATTACGGGCGAGCGCAAGCACTCGCTCGGTAAAGACGCTCGGTATTCCTACTAAAAGAATAATAATCATAACGCGCTACGCGACAGCCAGTATCGCAACTAGTTGGCGCTAGGTGCCGCTTCCCGCGGTGTTCACGGTACTTCCCGGAAGTCGTTTCCCGTCGTCTCCTGCATAGCGCTTATCGCGGTACTCAGACCGCGCCTGCGAAGCTTTCATCATAGTTCATTCATGCGTGATCCGCGCTAGACTCAAAGCGTATTAATGGGTAAAGAACTTCCTCTGTGATGTAGAAAAGAAGAAGTACCTCAAATATTTCTTGAAGTATAGTTTACTGCGCTGCTTTGCAAAAAGTTTCATATTTCTTCCGGTAAAGTTCTCTACAGCGCACTCATTTATTGAACAAAAGGGACATAGCAGGCTTTGCGAACTTGCAGAATCAAAGCCGAAGTTTCCGCTGAGCTGTTTCGTTAGAGCAACTTCATAAAAAACTTCTGCCCTATGCAACTAAACTGAACACTTCAAAGTGTCAGTCGGCTGAATACGACTCGCACTTATGAAAGATCCTGCAGCACCCAACATTTTGAGAACTTGAATAGGAACTTGTCAGCAGGAGTTGCCGTTCACCCGCGCACATTCAACATGCACACGATGCCGTTGCATTCACTGCATTTCCGCTAAATATAGTCTTCGTCACTAATGTGCTTCTTGTAGCACGCACACGTCTAATGCATGTGAGTGAATGCATAATTTACTTATTCACATGTTCTGGGACTCCGTTCGGGCCCAGGCAGGTGTGGATATTTCAGTGGAAGCAAACTAGACTCTAGAAACAAACAAACAAAGTACAGAAAAATGCTACATCTACTGCAGGATAGCAGCGATAGGCGAATAAATATAATGCAGAAGGCAACCGCAACACTGGGATGAAACATGCATGCACAATAGTCCGCTGCAATAAGAAACTTACACATCGTAAAGTTTAGTTTTAAAATTGGCGAAGCTTGCCCTAAGCCGCGCAAGGCTTTGCACAGCGAAACTGGACTATTCTGAAGACAAATCTGGTTGCTTCTAGGTTGTTTCTAGGCCTTAGCTAGGTGATGAGGCTTCCTTCTAGGTTGCTTCTAGGTCGTTGCTATAGGCTTTAGCTAGGTGATGCTTGGTTGTTTCTACGTTGATTCTCAGCGCAGAGAGGTTCGAGCTAAACCACAGACAGTTACAGACACGACACGGATGCCCAAACTCTAGAGACAGAAACTCGCGCTGAAACCAAGCGTTCGCACCTCTCATAGATCTGCGGGCAGGTCGTCGTTGGCCCTTTCATCGCTTCGGGGTCTTCTCGCAGCCTCCGTTGTCTTTCCCGTTTCCTCGTGCTGCGCTAACTGTTGCCTTCTTCCTTTTTAGTGGACCAGTGGTGAGTAGCGGGATTTACCCAATTCCTGTGGCACATACCCGTTTATGAAGATGATCGTTTCGTGACACGAGAAACAAGGAACGATTTTCTAAACAGCTTCGCTGTTAGGATGTTTAACAGATATACACAAAGATGTTGAAATTATCTCTAGAGTGGTATACGGTAGCTCGCATTCAAGCAAAAAAAAAAAAAAACCGTATAGAAGGAAACGTGTTCACATATACGGGTATATAAGGCGTTCATGCGGGCTGTCCCTGGTCTTTGAATCACTTGAACTTCACCTTTAATAGCGGAAAGCGATAGCGCCGTCGAGCCCTGTTCGCATCGCATTCTCGTCCGCTTGCCATACATCGCTCCTCGGTGGGTACTTTAAGAACTGATCTGCATATCACAATTATTACTAATCCATTTTTTTTTTGACGAATGCCAGCTCGGTGTAACGTGCACCGTATACGCCGCCGCGTTGGTACAGTGGTCACGGTGCTCGATTGCTGATCCGAAGGTCGTGGGTTCGATCCCAGCCGCCACGTCAAAGAACTCCATGTGGCCGGGGGCCCTCCACTACGGCGGGCTCATAATCATATCGTGGTTTCCGCATGTAAAACTCCAGAAATTATTGGTGTGTGGTTTACAATGGAAGAAAACTGCGAAGCATCGAATATCGGTGAAGTAACACTTTTCAGCAATTAATAAACAATGTCAGGATATATTTTCTCAGAAGTCTGTTGCTTACGTACAATTAAACAACATATGCAAATTCACGACTGCGTTCGTCCTGATATAAATTTATTTATTCTGAGTGACTATTTTAGCTCCTATCACGACAGCGGCGGGCGCAATTCAGCGCCGTTTTTAATAAGCTCCACTGCAAACGCGACGAAGCACCGCAGTGCGCACTTTATTGCAAATGCTGCAATTAGAGTCATACAGGCTCAAACGTTTTCTACGCATCACCCATATAAACTTCTAATTTCTGTATACTTCCTCGAAATGCGAAGATATGTGACTCCCTTACGGATGACCGCGTACTGCGCTTGCCACTCGCAAACCACACTAAAATGAGGAAAAGCCGTGCGTTCGGGAAATCTTTACATGGCTAGTAATATTCTTAGAAACGTCGAAGTATTTTCACACATTACACTTATGACATGCCCCCAAACGTTAAAAAAAATATGCGCTTAGTGTGAAATAACAGAAGCTAACAGAAAAAGACAGGAAAAAAAAAACGAAGCTTGCACAAAGTCGCGCATGGTGGGGTCATAGCAGAGCTAGTGGACACTTAGATGGTCCTCGCTTGGCTAGGATTCTACCCTCTCCCCCGTCTCTTTCCCACCCCTTGCTATGATATATACTACACATGGCTATGCTTGCTCTCGTTTCTTTCTTTCCTTTTTAAAGACGATAGTATTTCTTGGGGAACTTAAACGCAGAAATTTTGGTCTGTCTGTCTGTCTGTCTTTCTGTTTGTCTGTCTGTCACCCGATTCAGCCACCGGGCCAAAGTTGAACCACATGCTTACCGCCCACCCATCTTGAACTGGTACGGCTGTTCATACTTGTGAGCGTTGTCGATCAAAAAGTAAATACTACGCATATCTGAGGTGCAACATCACTAGGTAAGTATTAGGCGGTGTGTTCCTTTATTAGAAAATACATAGATACGTAATTCTAAAGACCCTAGTTTCTTAAGCTGCGCTGAAAATACGGCTGCACTGAAAATGCCATGCTACGCGCGCCGACGAACGCCCTCTGCCACGGAGGAAGGAAACCCTCTGCACAAGCTCATGTTTCCCGACGTATTGCCAGATGGCGTCCATATCTCACGCAGCACCTCCTCTATCGTCTTTAGACGGCATTTGCAGCGGATCACGCAGATACGCGGCCAATTTTTTGTCTACGTCTCTGCTGCTTCGGATGCCGCCTTCCTGTTTCAGCGGTTATTGTTTTTCCTCTATTCTTGATTGGTGCTAAATATTGTAGGAAATAATTGTCGCCGCTCAGTTCCTCTTCGCAGGTGGCCATCTTTGCGTGATCAGAAATAAACTGCGCACTTTAGAACGAGCAGCCAGCTTCTTGCAAGTGTCAGCGTTTGTTTCGTGCTTCCTAATAACAAATAGAAAGAGTGAACGAAACTCGACTTTTGTTATGTATAATAATTGTCGAGGTTTTACGTCCCAAAACCACGATACCATTATGAGGGACGTTGTGGTGGAGGGCTCCAGAAATTTTAACCGTCTGGTGTTCTTTAACGTGCACCTAAGTCTAAGTACACGGGCCTCTAGCATTTCACTTCCATCGAAGCGCGCCCGCAGCGGAAGGGATTCGATCTCGCGACCTTCGGGCCAGCAGTCGAGCTCCATAACCACTAGACCGCGGGTAATGGAATCTTGTTGCAGGACGTTATATTAGAAAATGCGTCTTGCCGATCGTCCGCCGCGGTGGTACAGTAGTTGCGTTGCTCGGCTGCTTACCCGAAAAACGCGGATTCGATCCCTGCCACGCCGGTTGCATTTCGACAGAGACTAAATGCTACAGGCCAGCGTACTGTGCGATGAATGCGCAGGACGATGAACATAACGCAATAAATTATTATTCACAAATATACACAGCCCTATTGAATACTAACTCTGCTTTTTATCTATCGGGAATGAAAAAAAAACAATAACACGTTCCTTTATACATTCCAATAACACGTTTCCTTATGCATTCATCTAAGACGAATCGAAGGCGAAAGCCATCTTTTTTAGTCTCTGATCTCTTTCTCTCTATGTCTATTTGTTTCTCTGTCTTTATATTTTTTTCAGTCTTTTCATCCCTTTCCTTTTCCCTCTTGTTCTCTTTCTCATTCTTTCGGTGTCTTTCTCTGCCCCCCTCTCTATAGTCGTTCTCTCGGCTTCTATCTTTTTCACTCTTTCTTCCCGTTATTTCTATCTATCTCTCTTTCTGTCTTTCTTTTTATCTCTTCCTTTCCCGCTCCTCACCCTTACATCTGCTCTGCTCAACATCACTTCCCTTTCCCACCCACTTGCTATACTATACTATACAAGACTATGCTACGCTCTGCTAGCGTGCCTGGATAGCCGAGTGGTTACGACGCTCGCCTTTGGATCGTGGGGACTCGGGTTCGAGTCCAGCGTCGCCAAGAAATGTTGTTCGCCAAGAATTTCTCTCTTTCTTTCCCTATCTTTCTTTCTCTTTCTATCTCGCTCTCTGTACTCGTTTTCTCGCTCATCACAGTTATTGCGTCACACTCCGGACAAATCGGCGCATGTCAGGGGCGTAGGCAGAAATTTTTTTCGGGGGGGGGGGCACCTCCTTGATCTGTAGTGGGGACGAGCAGGCAGATGTGGTCGAATGTCATTTTCTGCTCTGTATGCTATGGCAAAAAAAAATTTCGGGGGGGGGGGGGGGCACGGGCCCGGTGTGCCCTAACGTGGCTACGCCACTGGCGCACGTGTTCTGGGAACAAATCAGAAGACGAAGAAGAGTAAGGCGATGAAGAAGAGAGCGCGTGCCGGTTCACGATGTCTTCAGCAAGTTTCCTTCTAACACACGTAAAAGACAGGACAAAAAAATATGTAGGCGCACACAGGTTTACTCAGGCACACGTAGACACGCAAGGGGTTCACGATGATGATAATTTTTTATCTACAACACACGGCAAACCTCGACCATAACGGCTCTGCTGCAAAATAAACGAGCGAAGCGTGGCGGCAAGCCCAGGTGCACCTCATTCAGTTACGGTGCGATGAAATGAAGTGGTAGAGGAAAATTTGTACAAAAAGACTTCAGGACAACTATCCGACGAGGTTTCGAAATAAGCAACTCGAGAAGTAAAAAAAGAAAAGAAAAAAGAAAGCACGAAAGTAACAAGTACGGCTTTTTTAAATTTCGCGAGAGCATGCATGCGTGAATCCGACCGTCACAACTTTTCTATACTGCGGCATCGTTTCACTCACACTTCGCAAGCGCGGCACGTGATGAACAGCAACACACATGCACTGGATTGAACTACGTTGCTTGCTAAACGGCAGAAACAAGGCGTGAAAAGCGAGAGCAGTAAGTGGAAATCGGCGATCTCCTGCGCCCGAGTGGAGCGAACCACGGCCGCGCTGGAAAGTGTGCCGTTCCTGCACGGCCGTGCCCGAACATGCATACATCTTGCAAACAGAGCCGCCAGAGGGCACGTGCTCGATTTGGTTAAAAGACACTGAAGAACAGCGTTTCCTCCGACTCCTTGCGGGTTTCTCGCCGGAAGTTTGTTCCCGGATCTGCTTCACGAATTCGCGTGCACTGAAAGCAACATTAGAGCGCGGCTTTGATAACCATTACCTGCGGTATTTCTGCGAAGGCGAAGGATGCTGCTGCACATGCATCGAGCGTCGGCACTATATACCGCTTACCCTGCATCGTTCCAACGCGTCATTGCAGGGGGAGCGCTGAACACGCTACAAATTAGGAAAGTCTTGATAGGAGCTTATAAGGGATATTGGGCGTGAATAAATAAACGACATGGAGTCCCGACTTTCTTCGATCGCAGAGCCTGCCCTTGCCGGGTCTGATCGCAATGCTAGATGCGCAGGAATTAGTGCTGGATCGGTAAAGTGTAGGACGAGTGCAGCGTTAATTAAATCAGGCGCGTGACCGGTATTCTGCTCATGGGACGGGGAGGCAGTCCACGCAATGCCTAGAATAGGTAGTCAGTATAACCTACTGCAATAACGCAATGAATATGTGCCGAATGACGGCAGTTAAGGTTGAGTTTGAGGCGGGGATTATCAAAGCGGCGAAATTTAGCTTGCTGGCACAATATAGGATTGGTTTAACGTCGTGAGAAATTGGATATATCTGCGAGAGATTAGTTTCGTACGCTGCAGGGTCTTAGATGCCCAAATGGCGGAGCTGCTCACTATGAGAACAACTCCTAATGATAAGATGTGTATTGAGAGCTGGTCTAAATGTACTCTCCTAACAGTGTCATGTTCGACGGGATTCGATCCCGTGACCTTCGGGTCAGCACTCGAGCGCCATAACCACTAGACCACCGTGGCACGGCTGCGAGTTGGTGTTGACTCATTTGAAAGCGTGATTACAGAGAGGCGTATACCTGAAATGCCACGATGTGTAAGAATATTCTTCTATAGAGAACCTACAAAAGGAGGACATTCCGCCCACGTACCTGCAGCCCTTGCGTTAATAGCGTTGTTAAGGTGTTTAATAGCCAGCACTCAACGACAATGAGTAATGGCGACAGTCACGGCAAGGCACGAACTCCCTGCGCGAGCGGCGTTCTTTCTTCAAGCAACCAAAGAGGACGACCCACTAGAAGGCGCTGGAGAGGGTAACCCATTACCATGTCCTAAGGCTTCTCTACAATTACCCCGGGTGCGAAAAGGGAGCCGTCCGGCGACCTAACAGCTCGTCACTATGAGTGGGTCATAGTAGGCCTTGAGGCGCTCCACGTTGACAATGTCGCGCCCTCGACGGCGCATGTCCGAAGCTGGTTCGATGGGTTCGATCAAGTAGTTGACCGGGGATGTACGCTTGACGACCCGGTATGGGCCTTCGTATTTCGGCAGCAGTTTTGAAGAAAGCCCACTTGCAGTGGTAGGGACCGAGAGCCATACGAGCGCTCCAGGAAGGAACGTGGGTTCAGAAATGGTGGTGCCATCACGAATGCTCTTCTGCAGCTCTTGTTCCTGCGTTGTAAATGTCTTGGCAAGCTCGCGACACTCTTCAGCGAGCCTGGCTGTGTCAGAAATAGGCGCACACTCAGATGAATCCGGCTTGTATGGAAGTATCGTGTCGATGGTGTGCGACGGGTGCCTTCCGTACAGTAAGAAGAACGGTGAAAAACCAGTAGTACTCTGAGGGGCGGTGTTATAGGCGTAGGTGACGAAGGGCAGAATGGCATCCCAATTGGTGTGATCGGCGGCGACGTACATCGACAGCATGTCGCCGAGCGTGCGGTTAAAGCGTTCGGTTAGGCCATTCGTCTGCGGGTGGTAAGCAGTAGTTTTGCGGTGAACAGCATGACACTCTTTCAGAATGGCTTCCACGACTTCCGATAAGAAGACACGGCCTCGATCGCTGAGAAGCTCTTGGGGTGGACCGTGACGCAGTATGAATCGGTGTAGTAGGAAGGAGGCAACATCGCGCGCTGTAGCCGCTGGGAGGGCGGCGGTTTCGGCGTATCGCGTTAGATGGTCAACAGCGACGATGGCCCAGCGGTTACCAGCCGAAGTCAGAGGAAGTGGTCCATACAGATCGATGCCCACGCGCCCGAACGGACGGTTAGGGCAAGGTAATGGTTGTAGACCTGCTGGCGACACGTGCGTTGCAGGTTTTCGGCGTTGGCAATCGAGGCAGGAGCGAACGAACTTCTGCACGTAGCGGTACATCCCACGCCAGAAGTATCGTTGTCGAATGCGGTGGTAAGTTTTGGATACCCCAGAGTGCGCGCATTGCGGGTCGGAGTGGAAGGCCTCGCATATATCAGAACGCAGACTGCGGGGTATCACTAGTAGCCACTGGCGGCCGTCGGCGTTGTAATTGCGTCGGTGCAGGAGGTCGTCACGAACGGCGAAATGGTGGGCTTGACGACGCAACGCGCGAGTGGATGGTGTTGCCGTCGGATCAGTGAGCAAGTCGATCAGCGAGGTGATCCATTTATCCTTGCGCTGTTCGGTAGCGATGGTGTGAACGCTGATTGAAGCAACAGTTATGTGAGATACTGAGCAGGGGGCATTGTCGTCAGGCAAGGGAGAGCGCGAGAGGGCGTCGGCGTCAGCATGCTGGCGTCCGTTGCGGTACAGCACGCGAATGTCGTAGTCCTGCAGGCGAAGTGCCCAGCGGGCGAGACGGCCTGAGGGATCCTTCAATGACGACAGCCAGCATAGTGCATGATGGTCGGTGACGACATCAAATGGGCGACCATACAAATAAGGTCGAAACTTTGTAAGGGCCCATATGATCGCCAGGCACTCTTTTTCCGTGACTGAGTAATTGGTCTCGGCTCTGGTAAGCGTACGGCTTGCGTATGCCACGACATATTCGGGGAACCCTGGTTTGCGTTGCGCAAGGACAGCGCCGAGGCCTACACCGCTGGCGTCCGTGTGTACCTCCGTAGGGACCGTAGGGTCGTAGTGACGTAGTATGGGTGGAGACGTCAACAAACGACGGAGCTTTGCGAACGCGTCGTCACACTCGGACGACCACGAATTTAGGGGTCCGTTACTTCCAAGGAGCTTCGTCAGCGGCGATATGATGGTGGCAAAGTTTCGTATGAAGCGTCGAAAGTATGAACACGGTCCGACGAAACTGCGCAGTTCTTTGACGGACGTAGGTTTGGGAAATTCGGCCACGGCCCGAAGCTTGGCCGGATCGGGAAGGATTCCGTCTTTGGACACGACGTAGCCGAGGATTGTCAGCTGCCGTGCCGCAAATCGGCACTTCTTCAGATTCAGTTGGAGGCCGGCGTTGCTCAAACGTCTCAAAACATGCCGCAGACGTTGGAGATGCGTGGAGAAGTCCGGAGCGAAGACGACGACGTCGTCCAGGTAACATAGGCACGTGTGCCATTTCAAGTTGCGCAGAACGGTGTCCATCATGCGCTCGAAGGTCGCGGGCGCATTACACAGACCGAACGGCATGACGTTGAACTCGTACAAGCCGTCGGGCGTGACAAAGGCAGTCTTTGGTCGAGCGTCATCAGCCATGGGTACTTGCCAGTACCCCGAGCGCAGATCGAGAGATGAAAAGAATTCTGCTCCTTGGAGGCTGTCAATCGCGTCGTCGATTCGCGGCAGTGGATAAACATCCTTGCGGGTGACCTTGTTGAGCCGTCGGTAGTCCACACAGAACCGCACAGAACCGTCCTTCTTCGTAACGAGAACAACAGGAGATGCCCATGGGCTGTCGGAGGGCCGAATTACATCGCGTCGAAGCATATCGTCCACTTGCTCGTTAATTACCCGGCGTTCTGTGGGAGACACGCGATATGGACGTTGCCGCAGTGGTGGTTGGGCGCCAGTTTCGATGCGATGCGTAACAGCGGACGTGCGGCCGAGGGAAGTTTGCCCGACATCGAAAGAATGACGAAATTCATCCAACAAGCACAGAAGCTGCGAACGCTGGACCGACGTAAGGTTGTCAGCAATGGAGGGACCAAATACATCAATAGGTGACGAATCAGACGTGGAAACAGCACTGATGATGAGGGAACTGGTACAGTGCGAGTCATCCGGTGCGTCCAGAACTTGTGCGTCTTCAACGGGTTCCACTTTGCCGAGACATTCCCCTCTAACCAACGTAACAATGCACGGGGATGGGTTGGTAACAAAAACAGTGGTGCTGCCCTGAGTGACTCGCACGGTCGCAAAAGGTACCAGCAACCCTTTCCTAGTGCAGACGCGGGCAGATGGCGAAAAGAGTGCAGTGGTGTCGGAGAGACCGGCGCAGTAGACCGACACAGCCGTTGACGAGTTTGGAGGCACTTTCGTATCGTCTTGGACGAGGATCTTGCTCATTGCCGATGGACTGTCTGTCGGCGTCAAATGTGAGAACGGTGAGAGTTCGATTTCGGCTGGTGCGCAACGAATTACGGCGTCGTGGCGGGAGAGGAAATCCCATCCCAAGATGACGTCGTGAGAGCATGCCGCAATTATGATGAACTCGACGTCGTACAGAATGTCCTGAATGACGACGCGAGCAGTGCATACTGCTGTGGGATGAATACTCTGGGAGCTCGCGGTACGAAGGGACATCCCAGAAAGTGGCGTCATCACTTTTCGAAGTAAGCGGCAAAGTTTTGCGTCCATAACGGATACAGCGGCTCCAGTATCGATAAGGGCCGATGCGCGAACACCGTCCACAAGCACGTCGATTACATTCGATGGACTTCGCTGAGGGCTTTCACAGTTCGATAGCGTCGCAGCCCTTGCCTCCTGGACTGCGACGACTAGTTTTCCTGCTCTCGTGCGACCGAACGTGGCCACATGGGTGACAGTGACCGACGTCGGGGAGACGGAGAGCGGCGAGTAGCTGGAGGTGGGCGTGACGTCGGCGACATAGGTGGAGGTGGGTCGTAGAATGCACGGCTTGACTGGCTGGTGACAGGTGACGCGAGTCGAGGCGGCTGCACGCGTTGACAATAACGTGCCACGTGACCGGCGTAACCGCAAGCAAAGCAGATGGGCCGGTTGTCGGGGGTGCGCCATCGGTTCGCCGGGGTAGGTCCCGCCCATGTCGCAGTACGTGATTGACGGGTCGGCTGGTGAAATGACTGCATGGTGGGCTGCAGTCGGGGCCGAGGGATGGCGTCAGCATATGTAGCCGGCACACCCGCCTCAAAGAACGGAGGTCTAGCGGCGGCTTCGGCGTAACTCATTGGGGCAGCCGCAGGAATTACTTGGGGCGTCCTGGCGACAACTTGAGCGTAACTCTGAGGCGCAGGAACCGGAGGTTGCGGGTGGTACTCAGGCATGACCTCCGCAATTTCCTGCTCAATCGCTCGGCGGAGAGGAGGAAGAAGGGTGGTCGATGACTGTTGAACGTGCGGCGGGTGGGCAAAGGCGAGGAGGGAGATCTGGCGTGCAATTTCCTCGCGCACGAATGACTTGACTTCTGCCAGCAACGCGGCCTGGTCAGATATTGCCGCCAAGCCAGCAAGCTCTGCGTCGCGTGATGGGGAGCGACGGGTCATCGAACTCTGCCGGCGGAGCTCCTCGTAGCTCTGGCACAGCGTTATGACCTCGGCCACTGTGCCAGGGTTTTTGGCGAGCAGCATGGTGAAGGCATCGTCGTCAATGCCTTTCATTACGTTCCGTATCTTGTCAGACTCAGACATGGTTCCGTTGGCCTTCTTACACAAGTCGAGGACGTCTTCGATATAACTTGTGAAAGATTCACCGGCCTGCTGAGATCGTTCACGTAAGCGCTGTTCGGCTTGCAGCTTACGAACTGCTGGGCGGCCAAAAACGCTGATGACGGCGGTCTTGAAATCGGCCCAAGTCGCAAAATCGGACGCGTGGTTGTTGTACCACAAGCTTGCTACGCCCGCGAGGTAGAATACCAAGTTGCTTAACTTGCCTTCTTCGTCCCATTTGTTGGGGATGCTGACGCGCTCGTAAATTGCGAGCCAGTCCTCAACGTCGGTGCTATCGGCGCCAGTGAAGATAGGTGGATCGCGTATACGGGGGACACCGGGACATGTGCTCGTTGCGAGAGGAGGCGTTTGCTGGGCGGCGTCTTGAGGCATGGTAGATGGCAAGGTACGGGATCGGAGCTCCAGGGGCATTGAATGGGAGCAGAGCACTCTCCACCAAATTGTTAAGGTGTTTAATAGCCAGCACTCAACGACAATGAGTAATGGTTGTTGTTGTTGTTGTTGTTGTTGTTCCTCAGACACTTGGCGCAACCCACTTAGGGGGATAGGCCATGAATCGGACGGTGCCTTTCTCAAAGATTGGATTCGCTTCTTGAAAGAAACGGTTTTAAAGATTAACATTTTATGCGTTACACATCACCAGTACAACTTCATAAAGCTTAAAGGGGAAAAACGAAACGAAAGAAAAAGGGCCAAAAGTACCTATATATACAACTGTGATTAGAGAAAGAAACGCTCTAAAAATAAACTGAGCTATGTTACACCTAACATTCAAATCTTTTAGTCTCTCGTAGGAAATTGCATACAGCGTCGAAAACACTCCTGTGGCTAAAACCAAGTACGGTAGCACCAAATGAAAGAACCACCGGAAGTGACAAATTTAATCCCATCTTTCGAAGGGGATCTTCTAGTAGTCTTTTCCTTTGGATTTTAAACCTGCGGCACGTCAAAAAGAAGTGATCCAGAGATTCACTCTCCATGCAGTGAAGGCATAAAGGTGACTGAGCCAGACCAGACCTGTGAAGGTAAAAGTTCAGTGGGGGGACTCGACATCGTAACCTTGTAACTGAGATTTCTTCCTTTCTAGAGGAACACCATCTGCTCTTCCAAGGAAACTTCAGTTGCGGGAAGTCTGATGAAAACACCGGAGATTTGTCGAAGTGATTGGACCTTGTAAGCTTTTCAAATCTCGCTGCAGTGACATATGCCGACGTCGGCAAAATAGACATAACAGGGCCATCGAGGGATGATACTGCAAGTGAATCCGCATATTCATTGAGTATCAAACCTTTGTGGCCAGGTACCCACACTAATCGGATAAGCCGTAAGTGTCTTGGAATTAGCGAATAGAATGTCTCTAAGGTACTTGACAAATTTGGTGCTCTTAAGGAAGAACAGACAGAGAGGCAGTCAGTTAGAATAACCGCTTCCGACAGGCACTGAGGCAATTTACGCAATGCTAAGACTATAGCCAGCAATTCAGCCTGGAAAATAGGTGTATAGTCAGGTAACCGAATTGAGAAATGGCGACAGTCACGGCAAGGCACGAACTCCCTGCGCGAGCGGCGTTCTTTCTTCAAGCAACCAAAGAGGACGACCCACTAGAAGGCGCTGGAGAGGGTAACCCATTACCATGTCCCAAGGCTTCTCTACAGCGTATTTAATATACATAGAGCCCATCAAGAACCTTCACGCCCTCTTCGTCCGTTATTCTGCGATTGGTATGCTGAGTACACGGCTGCAAACTGCGGTGACATTGCCAGCGACGCTAAGGCTGACTGGATTTTCTTCATTGATTGCCAGGCTAATCCCGCTGGCTGAACTAATGGCACCTTCACTACCACGATGTGTTCTAACAGCAAGGAAAGGGATGCTTTAGGTCGGTGCCAAGGTTTAAAAAAAGACCACATCATCATTAATGCGCGAACGAATGCCGTTTTGATTACCTGGCAGGCAACGGAGGAACGTGAAACTGTAATTCATTCCCGGTGACAATCACTGATCTCCACTAGGAGGGGCTGGATGGCGCATCGAGCACGCGGGCGTGAAGCCACCGGAAGCCGCCGTTTTTGTCCCGGAAAAGAGCTTTTCTCTTCCTTTTTTGAAAGAAATACCTGCTTGTAGCGCAGTAAACTGTACGAAGCGACCGGAAAAGTCGTCAGGGAAGACATTTCACGAGTAAGTACCTCAAAGTTGCATTACTTTTTACGCATTTTGTACGTTGCAGCACTCCGCCGTATTCGGACGGTGTCGGCACGGCGTCTGTCATCTTTCGTGTAGCGTTCGTCGGCGTCTAAAGCGACGCGTAATCGCAGAGTTTGAAAAAATAAAAAATAAAAACGATCATAACAACAGCTGCCACCCGAGAATATTTGAATTGCGCGACTGAGACGCACAGAAGACGCCGGCTTCCGGGACAAAAAGGGCGCCTTCCGGTGGCTTCACAAGCGCCCGCCTCGCAGAGCGGGGATGCGCCGTCCAGCCTTTTTAATGGAGGTCAGTGGAGACAATAGGCACTTTTAGCTGTGCATATACGATCTGCTCCGGTCACACCGGTGAATGCACATGAACGCGTAGAAAGATCTGTAGTGCGCGTGACTCAATTCATACACAAACACGTTGAAAGAACTGTAGTGCGCGTGCGCAGAACGATCGTGCGACCGGCGGAACGTAGAACGCATCTCTCGCTCCGCTCGCGAAGCCAACTGACCGGAGCGTGAAGGTGCGTCCACTTGGTTATACTTGGTTTCGCCGTCGTTTTGCGGCCAAGTTTACCGCGTCTCGGCAAGACGCGCTCATCGGAAACACGAAATACATGCAGTACCTTGCACTCTCTCGAGACGCTACATCTGGGAAGGGCTGAGCGTAAGCGACGCTCAGCTAAAAGAGCCTAATAAGCGCTATTGGAGTGAGAACGTCGGGTTCCCCACTGGTGAGAATACATTGATTAACCCTTCGCTTGGTCGCGTTGACTGACCCTACAATTTTCAAGTCCGAACTTTGTTCGTTCTACTAGGTAGTACCACGGCCGCTACAAAAAAAACAAGGTGCGGCCGGCTGCGTCGCGTCGCCGTCAATGAGCGAGCGCGTCTCGGCTGAGTTGACAGTTGCCGCCGCTGTTTTGATGAGGACGCCACTCTTCGGGTACACAAGGCAGACGCCGGTTCGGGCCAGAATGTGATTGCCTTGGGATTTATAATTGTTCGTTTGCGTCTGTAGGCGAATTTTATTTGTTTTGCCCGTGCTTGACTATGGTTGTTTGGTAGGCGCGTGTGTGGCAGCCAGCCTTTCTTCCGGTGCGATGCCGCGAAACTATTGTGCTTCGGTCTGCGGCTCAATCGCCAGATAAGCGACTGTGAAATATAATGTGTTCCCCTGCTGCCTACAGCGTTGAGAAGCGTCGCTGAAGAATATCTCTCGCCAATGGCTGTCCGGAAAATGAAGCAAGTGGCAGTTAAGCGACAAGTCTAGCATGTTGGTTGTCGCGTAAAGCTCTCTCAAGAGAGGTTGTACGTTTAGAAATAAACGCTTCTTTTGAATGAAATTGCAATAAATGTGTTAAGCTGCTGGTCGAATCATTTCACACTTCTGTCGGCTGCACTTGCGCATATTTCTGTACGCTTGTATATTGCTATACAACTTCACGTGTATTGATATTTTGTTTCCAATTCATGGCTTAAGACGGTACATCCAGGCATGCAGCCAGAACTTCTTCTATTGGGAGGGGTGGAGGAGGGGAGGGAGAGTGATATAGAATGGAAGGTCGATGCATGATCTATAAAAGTCGGCGCGCCCCATCCATGAGCTGTTTTTCGATGGCCGACGCTCTGTTCGCCGCTATTAGTTTTCAGCTTGTATTGCTGTAGTTTGACTTTCAGTTTCCCGGCCACAAGTTCGGCCAAATTAGAGTGTGCTAGAACAGGGGAGTGCTCGGAACGAGCTTCGAAAAGTGAAGCCCAAACAGGGTCAATCCGCTTGTGGCGCTGTGATCGGTAGTCTGCAATGTGTCGTCGTTTAAGAGTTGCGCGCGGCTCTGTCAAAGTGGTGCAGGGGTAGAATGCCCGCTTCCCACTCAAAAGGCCCGGGTTCGAATCGCATCTGTAGACGGTGGGTTTTTATTCTTAGTGTCACCTTTTATAGTTGTATTGGTTTTCCTTTGTTTCTGAAAACTAGCTTCAGTTGCTACGTGTTGGTTCAAAAAGTAACGCGAAATGTGAAGTAAAATAGAAGAAATTTGACAGTGAGTGCAGTTATTTGCAGCGCCACCGCCCGGGATTGAACAAAGACGTAAAGTATGGCTTCCGAGATTTTCGTGAATACGAGACTCGAAATGCGATTTCAGATTTTACGTTGCTTTCTGTAGCAATACGTAGCAACAGAAGCTAGTTTTAAGAAACAAAGGAAAAGCAGCACAGCTATAAAAGGTGACACTAAGAATAAAAACCCAACCTCTACAGCCGCGATTCGAACCCGGGCCTTTTGAGTGGGAAGCGGGCATTATACTACTCCACCACTTTGGCGGAGCCACGCGCAACTCTTAAATGACGACACATTGCAGACTACCGATCGCAGCGCTGCAAGCGGATTGACCCTGTTTGGGCTTCACTTTCTGTACATTGGTATAATAGCGAAAGTTGGGCTAGTTGGTGGTTCATGCTTGGGATGTAAAAACAGCGCAAAATATAGACAAGGACAGAGGAAGAGACGACACCGCGCTGAACTCGCAACTAAACTTTATTGGAAAGTACACGCACATATATCAAGCATTCGACCCGGTCACGTGGCAAACCAAAGGCGTCTGCGCAGCATAGCGAACTAGGTACGAAACATGCCTATTCATTGTGAACATCAACACGTGTGTAACAACCGAGAAAAAGCAAAAAAAACCACCTTCATATTCTCCAAAAACCTGCGCAACAGTCCTTCACAAACTAATAATCACTTTAACATGGCAGCGCTGAACCCAGGTACCGAACCTCCTTTTCACCTAGGGCCACAGACGGCTTACTTACACACCTTTCCCCCTCCCTTTCAATGAAAAAAGCCTCCATCACTCCCCTAGTGCATTTCCCTAGTGCATAGTGCACAAACCGGGCGGTGCATTAACGTGAGACTAAGGGAACACTCAACCTCATTAACGGCAGCTGGCGGGTTGCACTTGCCAGCTCATTGTAGGGAGTGTGGCTGCCAACCTATGGCAGATAAAGCCACTTGTTTGTTTGGGCATCGGGACAAATGCACTAGGGAAGTGATGGAGGCTTTTTTCATTGAAAGGGAGGGGGAAAGGTGTGTACGTAAGCCGTCTGTGGCCCTAGGTGAAAAGGAGGTTCGGTACCTGGGTTCAGCGCTGCCATGTTAAAGTGATTATTAGTTTGTTAAGGACTGTTGCGCAGGTTTTTGGAGAATATGAATGTGGTTTTTTTGCTTTTTCTCGGTTGTTACACACGTGTTGATGTTCACAATGAATAGGCATGTTTCGTACCTTGTTCGCTATGCTGCGCAGACGTCTTTGGTTTGCCACGTGACCGGGTCGAATGCTTGATATATGTGCGTGTACTTTCCAATAAAGTTTAGTTGCGAGTTCAGCGCGGTGTCTCTCTTCCTCTGTCCTTGTCTATATTTTGCGCTGTTTTTACATCCCAAGCTGTACATTGGTGCTGCGGCCGTTCCGAGCACTCCCCTGTTCTAGTACACTCTAGCCAAATAAAAAGTTTCATCTTGCACACGCCAACTGCTGCGTTCGTCGACGTCACGACTCCGTGACAATATACCGACGACAATTCGTAATAATCAGGAGTTCTCTTGATTTCGGATGAGTTGTCGCATTACTTCGGAAATACAAGCCGTGTTTCCCGTAGCTTTCCATTAGCGGACGCATGCGTTCCCGTGAAATAAATAAACATAGCGATAGAATGTTTCAGACAGAAACTCTCGATACAAGTGCGTTACCAGCTGACGCATCCCGTGATAGGATCACTCGGGCAACCGCCACGGAGAGTACTGACGCCAACTCTAAAATATTTCCACACCTGTGCCAACCTGTTCACGTCTGTGCCGTAATCGGCACTTGTATGATGGCTTAAACATTCCACCTGTAATGTGCAACTAGAAAACAAATTATTTACAGCCTTATTAGAGTCAATTTCGCACGTACCATCGCAACTGTGGACGCGCTTCTCCATCACAAGCTGTACCCGATCAGTGGCGCCACACCGAACGCCGGAGCACTATAGACCCGAGATGGCGTTCTGGAGCCACGCACTTTTTTTTTTATGCAGCGGCAGTGCCACTATAGTCGCACGCTATACCACTGTACACAACACTTGCAGCGCAATGAACGCTAAGGCTAAAGCGCATTTCGTATGTTCGTTATTAAAAAAAAGAGTATTGCGATGGAGGATTGAATCGCTTTCTTTTAAATGGGAACGTCTCTATAACCACCGATTTGACAAGAGTATACTTGCCTCCGTCAGGGCTTTTAAAGGCGCCGTGCAACACTTTTTCAGCATGGTCAGAAAACGGTGCCGAAGGGTAGTCGAGGCTCCCGAGAACACGCGAGCCATACAAAAAATAAGCACAGCACGCGGCTTGGGATTTAAAATAAATTCTCAAAGTCAGCTAAAGATTGCTTCCTCTTCTCTCGACAAATGATGCTATTGACTCAACATCACCGCGTCACTGACTCAAGTTCCACGCCATTGGCTGATTTGAACATTGGGCGCTTGGTAGTTATTGCGGCCGCCGCGGGAGGCCGTCACTTGCCCGCGCGCGCTAAAGTCACTAGAATGGGAAAAGTACCACGTTCATTTTCTTTTCGCCGCCGCGCGCTCTCGGCGGTTTCGCCACATAAACCGGCCAGCTCGCTCACCTCCCTGTCTCCCGGCCGCCGACGCACATCGCTTTGGAGGGTGATTGTAATTATAGCCTGAGAAAGGCGTGCAGGAACTGAACGACAGCCGGTATCGTTTTGACTTAAATCACAAGCCTGTCAAGACATCGAAGAATGCCTGGGTGCTGCGCTTTTGGACGCAGCAACCGGCAGGAATCGGGCAAAACTCTTTGTATTGACAGCGGAAAATAAATGCGAAGCATTTTTTAGGGAACTTCTGCGACTTTAAACGTATCTATCTATCTATCTATCTATCTATCTATCTATCTATCTATCTATCTATCTATCTATCTATCTATCTATCTATCTATCTATCTATCTATCTATCTATCTATCTATCTATCTATCTATCTATCTATCTATCTATCTAATCGTTTTGTTAATGGGATGCATACCACAGTTGATATGGCATAACATTACTCTATGACGAATATAAATAACAGGTCCTAACATGAAAATCATAACATGCCTGTCATGGAGCGCATGATGTACACGCCACTGTCTTGGTGCTTTTGCAGCCGCTTTGTTAACTTTATATATACCGCTATTACTAATGCGTGGCAAGAGTGTATGACGAACATAAGTGACTGGACCGAACGTGTAATTCATGACACGCATGTCATGTACAAAATGATTTACATGACATAGTCTCGGGGCGCTCGCGGCCGTTTAATTAAACAGATATATACCAAAATTGCCATGACGAGAGATTTCTGTATGACGAACATAAATGACAAGTGGTAACATGAAAATCATGACATACATGTCATGTGGGGCATGATTTACATGCCGCGCTCACGGTGGGCTCGCGGCAGGTTAAGTAGCTTCATATACACCGAAATTTGTATATTGTCGCGTGAATGTATTACAAACGTGAATAAGAGGTGGTAAGATGAAAATAATGACCTACATGTCATGTACGGCACGACTTACACGCCACGCTCATGGTGCGCTCGAGGCCCGTTCACTAGCGTGATATACACGCGTCATATACGTTCTTTATTCTTTATTCAAAGGTTACCCCGCATTGCCCAAAGGCGTTACAGCAGGGGGGTTACAGAAACAACATAAACAATTCTTCGTTCTTACAGCACACTTGCATGGCAGACAATCCATTCCACTCTTTAACAGTTCTAACAAAAAAAGAATTCGCGGACAGGTTCGTCCTGGTGCGTAATTCTCTTATTTTAAAAACATGGTTAGTTCTAGATGAACGGTAATGAGGTTCCTTAAAGTATTTTTCTTTATTAATTCCTGTTTTATCATTATATATCTGAAAAAAGAACTTCAGTCGCAGCTTTTGCCGACGTGAGGAAAGCAGTTCCCACCCAAGTTCATTTTTCATCTGAGTGCAGCTCTCCCCTCTCTTGTACCGTCCCAAGACGAACCTGGCCGCCCGGTTTTGAATTTTTTCAATTTTATCAATCAATGTGGCTTGCGAAGGATCCCACACGGCACAAGCGTATTCCAGTATACGTCGTATACATGTTAAATAGGCTGTCTTTTTTAAGTTCAGTTCCGAAGTTTTTAAATTACGTTGGATAAAGTTTAGCGCCTTTCCAGCTTTACAAACCACATCATCTACATGCGCATTCCATGAGCAGTCAGATGACAAGACTACCCCTAGGTATTTATAACTATCTGCTTTTTTTAGACGTTCATTGTTTAAAGTATACTCTGTTTCCATTGGTTTCCGCTTCCTTGTAAAAGAGACATGGACACACTTTTTATTATTTAGGTTCATTTTCCACGTAGAGCACCAATCTTGAACACGTTCCAAATCAGTTTGCAGTTGGGTAAGGTCTCTGTCATTCTTTACTTGTCTATACACAACACAATCGTCTGCAAACAATCTAACATGTGATGAAATACCTGCTGAAATATCATTTATGTAAACTAAAAATAAAAGTGGCCCTAAAACTGAACCCTGTGGAACTCCCGATGTCACATCAACATAATCAGAGCTTTTGCCGTTTAAGATGACGCATTGCCGGCGCTGGCACAAATAATTTTCAATCCAATTTAGGACAGCAGAATCTATATTTAGTAATTTAAGTTTGTTGCAAAGGAGTGAATGTGTTACCGTGTCGAATGCCTTGCGGAAATCTAAGAAGATGCAGTCAGTTTGCCCCCCTGAATCGATGGTGGATACCAGATCATGATAAAATTCAACTAGTTGTGTGGTGCACGACAACCCCTTTCGGAACCCATGTTGAACATTAGTTAATATATTGTTTTCAGTGAGGTGTTTCATTATTCCAGAGTTCAGTCACGCGACACAATGTAAATTTTGGTGTATACCAAGCTAGCGAACCGCCCGCGAGCCCACCATGAGCGTGGCATGTAAAACATGCCATACATTGTATGCATGCCATTATTTTATGTTACCACCTGCCATTTACGTGCGTCATACAGTCGCACACCAAACAAATTTTGGTCATATCAAACTAGCGAACCGGCCGCGAGTACATCATGAGCGTGGCAAGTATGCCATGTCGTACATGACATGCAAGTCATGATTTTCATGTTACCATCTGTCATTTACGTACGTCACACAAAAATGCCTTGTCGTAGCAACTATGGTATATATCCATATAATTAAACTGAAGCGAGCACGCCGAGACCATGCCATGCAAATCATGTCGTACATGGCATGCGTGTCATGATTTGCACGTTAAGACCAGTCACTTATGTTCGTCATACACTCTTGTCACGCCATACCATTTGCGGTATATATAAAGTTAACAAAGTGGCCGCAAAAGCACCAAGACAGTGGCCCGTAAATCATGCGCTTCATGACACGCATGTTATGATTTTCATGTTAGGACCTGTCATTTATATTTGTCATATAGTCATGTTATGCCATATCAGTTGTGGTATGCATCCCATTAACAGAACGGGCACAAAGTCGTTGGCGGCCAGATTAGATAGATAGATAGATAGATAGATAGATAGATAGATAGATAGATAGATAGATAGATAGATAGATAGATAGATAGATAGATAGATAGATAGATAGATAGATAGATAGATAGATAGATAGATAGATAGATAGATAGATAGATAGATAGATAGATAGATATGTTCAAAGTCGCAGAAGTTCGCTAAGAAATGCTTCTCATTTATTAAATGCCGACAGCCGAGCGCGTAAACGACGCGCAGTTCGCATTTATTTATCGCGTTAGTACGTGCGCGTGCGTGTATAGGCAAGTGAAAACTGCCGCTGTTTCTTTCCTAATCAGTCAAAGAACGGTGTGCTTCCTTCAGGGCTGAAAATGCGCACGCAATGCGTATAACATGCGTTAATCCGCGTAAAATCAACACCGCACCGCCGCAGCTTCAGTCGCAATGGACCAAATATGGCGGTGGGCCGGATGGTCGCGCTACTTTTCCTGTTCCAGTGATTTTAGCGCCCGCGCCCGCGCGCGATCGCCTGAAAGTACGTCGCGTGTTCGAGGGAAAAAAATAAAGACAGAAAATGCTCAAGGTCACGAGTCCTTCTTCCCGCGTGGCACGCCTCCCTTCTTAGCTTCCGGCGCTTTCGTGGGGACGAGAGAAGAGAGAACGCAATTACAGCGTGCGACAAGTCTTTGTAACTCGGGTCGTACTGGACGGATTCAAACATTTTTTGCGGTGGTCTATTCGTGAGAAAATAAGCTCCTTTAGTGACGCCATTGCATGGCTACTTAGAAAAGTGTTGCAGGGCCCCTTTAAGGTTTGAAATTGTCGCCCGGATGCTTGAGAGCACTTTGAGCTTATGTATCCGTTAAGAGAGAAATACATCACTTTATTTTTGTCCTTGCTGGCCTCACAGATTGCCCTGATGGAGTAAGGTTTCCCGCTCTGACGCTTTTGAGCAGAAAGGCCATTGTCGATGACGCAACGCACTTCGCTCAATAGGGGAAGAGCGTCTGTAGTTTGAAGATAGGAGAGAGCTGCTTGCAAAACCCGTCGGCAGGGAGCTCTAAAATAAACGCTTGTGCTGCAAATAACATCGAATGCTTTCCAAGAACGCCTAGTCCATTGTCTCGCATTTTCTGCCAACAAAGAGCCAATCTCGATCATATCATGTGGGGTTGTACTCTGAACCCACCACCTAACTCACTAAACATTAGTAGTAAGGAGCTGTGGGAGGCTGCTATGTGCAGCTCGGCGCCCGAGGTCCAGGACCAGATCCTGGATTGGGCCAAGAGGGTAGCGGAGACCTACGCCGGGTAGGCTCCTCTGCTCCCTCCACCACCGCACCCTTCCCTCTTGGGATAAATAAAGTCTTTCTCCTCCTCCTCCTCTCGCGTTCATGTTTAAACGTTGTGGAGCTGCTCCTATATCGGTGCCGATTGCTCAATGTTGTCGTCACTGAAGTGGTTGTAATATGTGTATAAGTAACATTTATCTAGAGTTCTGAGTACAAGCGTAAGTGTATAGTCGGAGAATTCAGTTTGGATTTTTCTTCGAGGGAAGGAGACGTTAAATGTAAGTGTTTAAGTTTCGAACCGCACGGGTTGCTTTTATGCGCGTTAAATTTCTATCAATCACTCTGCTTTGCTCCTATTAAAATGTCATCTCCCTCGCTCTTGCAAAATGAAGACAGACGACCAAGTAAAAAAAAAAGCAATAAACTCGATGTACGCAGCACGGCAAGTATGTTTCAAATTGACAGAATTCTGTGCCTTCTTTTTTTAATTTCTACACATGCACTCGAGGCTCCCTTTTAAGAAATAACATTGTTAGCTGCTTCCTAAAAAAGCAAACATCTCAGAAATAGATCTAGTTTTCGATTTCAGTAAAGCCCTTGTTATCTGTCGCTACGCGTCGACCACTTGTCGCTGTCTGAGCGCCGTCCTCTCCTGTCTCTTCTGCGTTTTAAACTTTTTTATTCTGTGGCGCTATCCGTGACACGAAGTGGGCTTTTTTGTAGGTGTTAGGTGCTCGTTGTATTCTGCAGCCACATAGCAACGGAAGAAAAAGGAAGGTGAGATTGGGAATAAAGAAAAAAATGCTTCTTAAGACATCTCAGAGGGATTGCATTGGCAGTCGAGAGATTTTCATAAGAAAAAAGAGACTTAAACAGCGCAAAAAGGACGGCACACGCAGAAAGACGCACAGACACAGCGCTGAACTCACAAATATTTCATTGCTTCGAAGGCAAGGCCTTTTTATGGCACGCATAAGAGCAACGGATAGATGATTACATAAAATCTTTTGATGATAATGCAGCGTGGCATGAAGTTTCCGAAAAGGATAATGAAGGAACGTTGGCAGCGCAGTCTAAAACTTACACTGAAGCACGCTCACGATATACAAAGTGAACACACACACACACACACACACACACACACACACACACACACACACACACACACACACACACACACACACACACACACACACACACACACACACACACACACACACACACACACACACACACACACACACACACAAAGTAACTCTAAATATAAATCCGAAAATCAACTGAAACCGAGATAAAACCAAGCAAGCCAGGAAGTCGCACGTGTACGAAGACAGGAACACGTGCTCGAGAAAATGCTAGTGAGAAGGCATGCGCTCCAGATAATGTACATCCTTGTACTTCTTGAAAAAAAACTATATATATATATATATATATATATATATATATATATATATATATATATATATATATATATATATATATATATATATATATATATATATATACACGCACAACCACCACAGCACTTCAAAAGGCCACGTGTGCAGGTCTCGTTGCAAAAGAGATGCTCATGTACTCTTCAAAAAGCATTCGTGGCCGAGCCAACGACGCACTCGGGTGCAATCAATAAAATATAGGCAAGCAACATTACAACATATTCGTACATATATTGATATCGTGTTATGTTTGCAAATGCCTCCTGCTTTTTATACTTGCATTGACATCAGTAGACAGTCTTGCTTACGCCAAACTTGGCTCGTCTTATCCATAATCCAGAAATAGATGCTGCAACGAAACGTATTAGCGAAGAAGGCTTGCAAGTTCTTATAGGGGCTTCGCATTACGAAGGGCAAGATGTTGTCAGCCGTTCTCGTTCGCGGGCTTTTTTCGTAGGTTTTGTAGAAATGTCAGAGATTCGTGTTCAAAAACAAGATGGGCATGTGCTGACCGCGAGCCAAGGCTATATATTGTAGGGTTCCGTTGTTTACTCCGAAAAGAAGGCGTTCGTAGACGGCGGGGAAACGCAATAACATTTCTTAGTCAAAACTTGAACGACGTTAGGGCGGCAAGAAAACTCTAAAACAACTTCCAAATGCACTTCCACGAACCACTTCCGCACCGGTGCCGCTAACCCTGGCAGCTGGGGTAGGTGTCGACGTGTCCGCGCTCGTACTCCCTGGCGTCGCAGTGGCTCGGTCCGCCTCGTCCATGTTGGCGTCCGAATCGTTCTCCTTGCTGCCGACAATCCCAGCCTCCTCAGCCCCGCAACCAGCGTCCTCGTCCGCTCCAGCCACTGCACAGCCCACAGTCGGGACCGCAACGCACCTCGCTGCCAAGTAGGCTGCGGACGCAGCGTCTCCACGCGCCGCGCAGAACGCTGCCGACGCCAGGTTGAGGCGCTCCATCGTCTCAAGAAGATTCTTGAGAGCAGCCTCCATTCTTGTCGGTAGTAGACGTCGCCTGATTACACGTTGGGCGCCAGTTGTGGGGTTTCGTTGTCTACTCCGAAAAGAAGGCGTTCGTAGACGGCGGGGAAACGCAATAACGTTTATTAGTCAAAACTTGAACGACGTTAGGGCGGCAAGAAAACTCTAAAAAAAAATCACAGCATATCCACGGAGTGAATGATGATGAGTGGGCGAAGCTGCGGAGGTTCATCGGTAAACCGTGAATCTTCCGTGAATTCTGCCCAGTACATCATCACCGACGTGAGATCGGGCGCGTTTATACTAAAGGTTCGATGAGTTATGACGACTTGCAGCGCACTTTAATTTTACATGTACGCTGTGAATTTTCATTGTTTAGAAAACCATTGCTTAGAAAACATCTGGCGTCTTTCGTTAAGCAGCTGGCGTCTTTTCGTTTTGCTTTAGAAACATCTGGCGTTCTTTCGTTTTGCTTTTACAAAACATCTGGCGTCTTTTGTTGGTTTATTTCATCAATCAACGGCGTTTTGAACAAAATTTTTATTGTTTAATCACGCACAGGAGAAATCTCACCAGGCACTACCATGGAGGTAAAAAATGGCTGCTAATGGGAATGAGAGGCAGAAGAAGTCTTTTAGCTAACGCTGCGAATTTTTTATTGTTCAACAACGCACAGGAAAAAAATCACAGCATATCCACGGAGTGAATGATGATGAGTGGGCGAAGCTGCGGAGGTTCATCGGTAAACCGTGAATCTTCCGTGAATTCTGCCCAGTACATCATCACCGACGTGAGATCGGGCGCGTTTATACTAAAGGTTCAATGAGTTATGACGACTTGCAGCTCACTTTAATTTTACATGTACGCTGTGAATTTTCATTGTTTAGAAAACCATTGCTTTATAAAACATCTGGCGTCTTTCGTTAAGCAGCTGGCGTCTTTTCGTTTTGCTTTAGAAACATCTGGCGTTCTTTCGTTTTGCTTTTACAAAACATCTGGCGTCTTTCGTTGGTTTATTTCATCAATCAACGGCGTTTTGAACAAAATTTTTATTGTTTAATCACGCACAGGAGAAATCTCACCAGGCACTACCTTGGAGGTAAACAATGGCTGCTAATGGGAATGAGAGACAGAAGAATTCGGCGTTTAGCTAACACTTACACTTCTACTTCTACTAACGTTTCCTACTGAAACATGCCAATGGCTGCTAATGGGGAATGAGAGACAGAAGAATTCGGCTTTTAGTTAACGCGCACTCTGCGAGTTTTTTATTGTTCAACAACGCACAGGAAAAATCTCCCACCGGCACCACCTTGGAGGTCAAACCGTAAGACTGGTTACGCACTACGACTACTACGACGACTACGAGGGACGAACGGGTGCCGCCTTAAGGAGCTTCGCCCCTAAAATCTCCCACCGGCACCACCTTGCAGGTCAAAGCGTAAGACTGGTTACATGCTACGCTACGAGGGACGAACGGGTGCCGCTATAAGGAGCTTCGCCCCTAAAACTTCCAAATACACTTCCATGAACCACTTCCGCACCGGTGCCGCTAACCCTGGCCCCGGCAGACCGCACGCCACGCACACGCGCACACTTCACGCCAGTTCACCGGCCACTCCGCTCGGGCCGCTCGCTGGGCTTATAGAGTTTCCTAAAATTAACTAGAGGGAACTCTGGCGCTGCGATCGTTCAGCCACCATGGGAATGATGGGTAGTACACGGATTTGCCTAGTCTTTGTACTCGCGGGCTTCGAACGCACTTGTGGCTTTGTTTATTGCTGAGTTTTGGTTTTCTTTCAGATAAAAGAATGAATCGTTGTGAACTTCGTGACCAGTTTTGAATTGGTGAGCCTAAAAAAGTTAAGTGGTGAAGTGGAACTGTTGAACGTTTGCTGAACTTCATCTTGCGACAAAGCGGATGCAGGCGACGCCCAGCCAAACGGAGCCGAAAGTACGAAGTTTAGACAAATCCGTGTACAACCCATCATTCCCATGCTGGCTGAAGCGCCGTGCGTTGCAGCTCTCATAGACACTAGCGCCAGAGTTCCCTCTAGTAAGTATTGTAGGAAACTCTATGGCTGGGCTGGCTTATAAACCCTTCGCACATGGATGCACATGCGCAGTGGCGCTCGTCGCTGCTTGCTATCACCGCTGCTGAAGGTGAGGGCGAGGGTTGTTATCTGCGATCCCGACAATATATATAGCGTGGGTACTAAAAGCCATTACAGTGCCCTTCATAGCTTTCTTGCTGTGAGCATCCGCCCCCCCCCCCCCCCCCCCTCGCCCTACCCCGCGCCTTTTAAGGACACGAAAAACAAAGCTGAAAGGGTAATTGATTTCCAGAAGGGTCGCTATTTTTCTTTATCCACAAAATTGGGCTACAGAGGGGCCTTCTTATAACACTAGAAAAATGAAAGAGTTAAATCGGTTACTTTGGTAATTTGATGTCTTGTAATTTGGGATCACGAAAGAAGTACCATCAAAGTGGTTTCTCTTTTGTATTGTTACTTACCTTCAAATGTAAGGGTAGCTAGGTAAAAAAAATGAATAAACCAAGAACATTTCTCCCGGCTCTCCGCAAGTTCATTGTGATATGGAGTTACGTTTGTGATAATACGCCTTTAATGTGATTACCGCTCTAATTTTTTACTGGCAGTAAGACTGGTTTGCATACTAGGCTTGCACATCATAATATATACTTCTTTTTGTCTTAGACATTGTATCCCGTTTCATATGGTGTTGAATGTACTCGCGCATTAGTGCGGCGCGACATTTATTGTCAATAGCACTCGGTGTTTGCCAACGTCCCATGAAAGCCGGCTAAAAGCTGCATATTGGGCCACTTCCGACTTGCGTATTTTTTTGGTTTCCTTGTAGCTTCTACACTCTAAGAAAAGAAAAGAGTCAAAAGAGGGTCACGGCCGCGTGACTCTCTTCGGGTGTCCATTTGACCCCTTATGGAAGGTACAGGCAGAGAAAAATTCGACTGGAGTCACGGGACTCTCCTGAAGCGCGTTTCGATTGGCGGCACCGCCGTATACGCCATACATATCGCGCGCTTGCCCTTTGGCGCCGTTGTGGCGCGTTGGCTCGACGACGGAGGCGAGGCAACGCGCCACAACGGCGCCGGGATAGCGTGCCGCTTCTGCGTTGCGTGTTGGTTGCGCGGGTTGTGTGTCTGTTCACGCCGACTCCGTGCACGAAGTGACGCGCTGACGCTTGGACGACGGAACATTCCTGGAGCTGCGGACAGGAACAATGGGCGCCAGTTAACGGTGAGTGTACTGCTGTCGTAGGTACTAATTATACAGCTTTAGCTGGGCGTCTGCAGCAGCTCCGCCGAAGGGATCTGCCAGCCATTTCCAACAGCAGCCTGTGTCCGCAGGGCTGTTGCGGATGCCCAACTAAAGCTGTTAGTTAACGAGTTGCTACTGTTATGCGTGTTGCTGTGCAAGCTCCCTTATAGTGAGCGATGCAAACAATTATCAAGGGTCATTTTTTGCTGATCGCACGTTGTGTCTGCGCTACTGAATGTGCAAGATGTCGTTTTGAGATGCACTTTAATCTACTTCATAACATTTCCATCGACCTTGAGTGTGTAGCGTGCTTCGGCGCGTGGGAACGTGAAAAAAAAAAAAAAAAAGCCTGTGTACAGAACGCTCAGACGCACTATATATAATGGTTTTTGTTGGCTTAAAGACGGTAGTTTGAGGTGCAGATATAGTACGGTGCTTCCAGAACGTACGCGGTAGTCATTTAAGTTGGACACGCTTCACCGGTAAAGTGAAAAAGCTCTAGGCTTTCGACGGCGCGCGTTGGTGCGGCCGCGGCCGTGCACTCTTCCCTCGTTTCTGTTTACTGTTTTCGTGATTTGCATACACTCCGATGACGTTGGGCGTTATTACAGAATCGAGTGAATGTGCGTGATTGTGGGAGCTATGTGCGGTAATTCTAGCATATGACACGTCTGATCTCGACGTCAAAAAACTTGGTTCCCGACTATGCCTGTTTGCATTTGTTGTTTTGTTGTTAGCCTTTATTATGTCTGTGTGAACCACTTATTGTGTAGGTTTTGCAATCCTTTACTGCAATTTCATTTTCTCATCATAATATCACGTTCTTATTTTCAGGTACCGTTTTTCATGGTGCTCACGCTGAACAGGAGCGACAACCTAGCAAGCCACAAGTCTGATGTCTCCAGCCGTCACCACTTCTTGATTTATTCTTAATCATAAGAATAAATATGGAAACATGATGCCAATTTCTGCTGTTTATTTAGCACCATATGACACTGTGCACATCGCAGTCACACATTTTAGTTGGCTATACTCATACAAGCATGTAAATTAGGAATACCTTAACTTCTTAATTGGAAATCACTGACCATCTTTTCGTGCTTTCTATATAACTTTGCTAGAAAATGTGTGTTGTTTTGACGAGTTTTATTAAAATAATGCTAAAATTGAACTGTTCTTTTTTTGCAGTCGCTCAGCAGAACGGCAAGTATTATTGCACTTGCTTAAAATGAATACTCCACTATTTTCAACAGTATAGTCGTGCAAAAGTAGAGCAAGGGTCAAAGGAGTAGCTTAAAATACTTGTGGAGTCGCTTGACGCTTCGGTGTGGTTCACTTAACCCGCGTAGAAGTGTTACCGGCAAGAGTCGTCTGACTCCCTATAAGCGGTAACGTGATCCTTCGGATGAGAGTCTTTCCACTCTTCCTAGCGGGTCAGGGGACTCTCCTAGAGCGAGCCGACCCTGACCCACCAAGAGAGACCGTGACTATTTAAAGAGAGTGCTATACGTGGCAAGTCAGAACTCTCCGAAAAGAGTCACGCATACTCTTTTTTTTTTCTTAGAGTGTAATGCGATACTACTAAGCGAAATTTTCCCAATTTTTCATTGGTCCTCGGTTCGCGATGGAAGCCGCTGAAACTAAAAACCCGCCATTATTTTTTGTCCATTCCGTCCATTTATCCAGACGTCCAAAAAGAGAGAGCTAAAAGCATGCAGAAGCTCCACGTAATCGGATCGTACTGCTGTTGCTGTATGCGTAAAAAATTAATCAAACGGGATCACTGGTAGGACTGTTTCTGCGTCTTTTCGGAGTAAATGCGGGAAAAATATCTGCGTATTCGTGGCGCATGCGTAAAATATGGCGACATGACTATTTCATGTTCATCTTTTGCTTTAAGCGTTGGTTAATCATGACGTCTTCCCTCCCCTCTCGCGGTTTCTACCCTTCCCCGATTCATCGACCCGTTTACGACTTCAAGTGAAAGAAATCACACCATCTCCCGCTAAAGGGGACCACGAGGCGATGCGAAGCCGGAGCACTTGCACGATCGCGTTCCATTGGCGTTCGTTGGGCATGCTACCGACCTCGGATCATGTTATTAACGTTATAGACGAAGGTGAAACGGTTAACGAAGGTCTTTATTGAGCAGCGTCTAGTACTTGAGCTGTGCACTTTGCTTTGATGAGGATGGCTTTGTGGTCGCTGAAGTGAACCGTGAGGGGACCTTGGTGCAGTGGGTGGATCTTGAAATTGGTGAAGACGTGACCAATGCATGTGCCGTGAATGGTAGTTCGCTGCCCTTCGCTTCGCAGCTTTGTCTTGAGTGGACGCAATTGGGCTGATGCTGACGCGTGCTTGCGTCAGCCCACTCACTGACGGGACTGTTGCTTCCATCACGCTTCATCGGAAGCACCGATGGAGTCATGCGGAGTCAACCAAAGCAAGTGCTGCACTGAACGCGCGCTGCGCCCCTTTTGAAGTCACTGGAACGGGAAAAAATTGTGACCGTCCCGCCCGCCGCCATATTTGGTCCAGCGCGGCCGAAGCTGCGGCGGCGTGGTGTTGATTTCACGCGGAGTAACGCACGATTTACGCATTGCATGCGCTTTAGCAGGCCAGAATTAAGCATACCGTTGTTCTCTACCTGATTAGGAAAGAAATAGCGGCAATTTTCACTTGCCTACATGCGCGCGCACGCGTATTAACGCGATAAAGAAATCCGAACTGCGCGGCATTTACGCGCTCGGCTGTCGGCATTTATTAAATGGAAAGCATTTCTTAGAGAGCTTCTGTGAGCTTGAACGTAGTATCTATCTATCTATCTATCTATCTATCTATCTATCTATCTATCTATCTATCTATCTATCTATCTATCTATCTATCTATCTATCTATCTATCTATCTATCTATCTATCTATCTATCTATCTATCTATCTATCTATCTATCTATCTATCTATCTATCTATCTATCTATCTATCTATCTAGCCGCCCACGACTATGTGCTCCCCTGGCCGTTTCGTTAACGGAATGTATATCAAATTTGGTATGGCATAACATGACTGTATGACGAATGTAAATTACATGTGGTAACATTAAAATAATGACATGTACCCCATGTACGGCATGATTTACATGCCACGCTCATGGTGCACTCGCGGCCGCTTCGCTAGCTTGATACGCACCAAAATTGATATGGCGTGACAAGAGTGTATGACAACATAAGTTACTGGTCATAGCGTGCAAATCATATGGCAGAAGGAAAGACGATGACTTTTTAAGGGCTCGTTTCTTAGTTAGACACAAGATTATGAGATCTCGTTCTCATTAATATTAAATCATATGGCAGACGTACCATGTAAAACATGATTTACATGACATGGTCTCGGGGCGTTCGCGGTCGCTTAATGAAATGCATATATAACAAAATTCATATGACGAGATATTTCTGTATGACGAACCTTAGTGACAGGTGGTAACATGAGAATCATGACTTGCATGTCATGTACAGCATCACTTACTTGACACGCTCATGATGCGCTCGCGGCCGGTTCGTTAGCTTGATATACACCAAGCGAGGTGACTGTATGACGAACATGAATGACAGGTGGCAACGTGAAAATCATTACATGCATGACATGTACGGCATGGTTTACATTACACTTTGTGTGGTTCCGGCCGTTTTTTTTAACTGGATGTATACCAAATTTGGTATGGCATGACATAGGTGTGTGACGAACATAAATTACAGGTCATGGTTGTATATACCAGATTCTACATGCATGCATGCATGCATGACAAACATGCGATATATAGTGAACTAGATGTCATGACATGAATGACTTCATCTGCCTCAAAGACGAACAAGGCGATATATGCAACTCATTGCTGGCTGCTTTGCATTAGATTGATTTTCACAATGCGTTAGATCGGCCGGATACATTGCTTGTTGGCGCTGCCAGGAACTGGACGACTTGATACGGAAAAAGATACACACAGTCGTCCAGTTCCTGGCAGCGCGAACAAGCCATGTATTCGCACCAAATAGCCCCCATAACAGCTTTACTTGCACAATTATACAGTCACGTGACACGCTACCAATCTTGGTGCACATCAAGCAAGCGAACCGGCAGCGGGTGCACCATGAGCATGGCACGTAAATCATGCCTTACATGACATGCGTGCCATTACTTTAAAGTTACCGCCTGGTATTTATGTTCGTCATACAGTCATGTCACGCAATACCGATTTTGGTGCATATCAAGCCAGCGAACCGGCCGCGAGTGCACCATAAGCATGGCATGTGAATGATGCCTTACATGACATGCGCGCCATTATTTTCATAAGTTGCATAAGTTGCTGCACCCAAAAGCGCAGCACCCAGGCCTTCTTCGATGCCTCGACAGACTTGCGATGAAGTGTCAAAACGATACGGGATGTCGTAATGTTCCTGCACGCTTTTCTGAGGCTATGTCACAAAGGAGCGCTTAATAAAGCGCGCGCGCGGCCGCTTTCAAACGGCTGCGAGACAGAAAGGCGCGAGCCCTTCGCCTAAGAAGCGCGAACGACGAAAAAACAAGCATCAAAAGACGCCGACGCGCCGCATCCTCCTCACCCACTCGAGCCAGACCCAGACAACACAATCGAACGCCCGGCAAAGCCTGGATGTTTCTAGAAGGAAAGGGTGACGCATCCCCGATGATGCCACCGTGATTCGAACCTACGAGAAAGCTCTCGCCCTTTCTCTAGCCTTAGCTGTACTACGCGCCGGAGAACCCTCCCGGCGCTTCTAGAAACCGGGGGGACAAGGGATAAAAGTAGGGGTGTGCGAATATGAAATTTTTCGAATACGAATCGAATACGAATATCCACCTTCGAATATCGAATCGAATATCGAATATCAAAGGGAAAATGCCTCCACAGTAACAATATTTTATTTAACATGTAGCTATTTGAAAAAAAGAAAACATTAACAGCCTGACTGGCAACACAACATACACTGCTATCTCCAGAACACAATGTCCAGGCTAGCACAATGCACATCACAACACAAGCAAATATCACGACACAATGAAAGTAATGAATACATCTTATCATAAAGAAATATGAGTTGCTCCACATGATCAGGCAGCAGGCGCTCCCTTGTAACAGAGACAACCCCCCCACCCCCCTGCCACTGAAAAGGCACGCTCGCTTGGAACAGAAGTGGCTGATATAGGGAGTTACATGGGGCAAAGCTTTGCCAGACTGGGGTATCTGAACAGTCCGCCACCAGTCACGTGGGTCACTGTCTTTCTTCAGAAGTGGTCCCGCATAGTGAACGAGTGGTAGTGCGGCACGTTACGGCCGCATAATATTCAAAATGTACTGTTACATGATCGCCAACAGGGCTGCACGTCGGAGATGCACCAGCAATAAATCATACGTATTGGGGCGCTCGTAGCAGGCAGATATCGTGCCTCCGTGTACTTAGGATGTTTATCGCTCCTCTTGGGCAACGTTTTTAGCTATACGAACGCAGCAGAAATGTGGAAGACGAGTTATCTTATGCATGATAATCGAATCGCATATTCGATTTTTTTTAATATTCGAAGTTATCAATTATTCGAAACTTTTCGAATACACGATTTTCGAATCGAATACGAATATTTCGAATGTAATATTCGACGAATATTCGAAACTTTCGAATATTCGCACACCCCTAGATAAAAGCATAAAAGCGTGCGACGACGACCAGTGAGACAGTCGAGACAGGAGTGAAGCAGTGAGCGAGTCATTCGGCCCGGTGATGGTGAAGTTATGCTAAGCGTGGCTCCGTTAGCCAAAGAAGACGTGTTTATGATGATGTGCGGTCAGTCGATCGTCGATCTGGAAGAATCCGATGACACCGTGTGAGCCGTGACAGGTCACGACGACGGTTGAGCTACGACGATCAACGCTGGAGCAGGCGTGAGTGTTTCCTTGAAGAGAAGCATTCGATTACCGTCCAAATATTGTGGACTGGATACGCCATTGTTTATTCAGGACTTTAACTGACATTGAATAGTTGTAATGCATGCGATTGCATTTGTAGCGTGTGATCTGTTTGTTTAGCTCCCGTTGTGTAAACACCATCTGAGTTATACCGTGAAGTTGTAACGGGTACCAGCCGACTGTGCATGTGTTTGTATTATTTGTATTGCCTTAACTGAGAATATATTTCGTTTTCGTTTGTGTTGTCGACTCTGGGCTCTGACTCCGTCTTTTGACCACAACCGGCGTTCGCTGGCGCACCAATAGGACCAATTATAAGTTGTCCGCGCTTTCGTGGTGCGTTTCGGGGGGGCCGATACGTCCGCCCTTGGAATCCGCCCGGCGATTGCCAACCCGATTAACGGGATTGACAGGCTATAAAATAGTGATGCAGAACTATCGGTAAATTGACTGTCGATAGTATCGATAGTTTTTTTTGAAACTATCGATAGTGTAAGTAAACTATCGATAGTGCTACTATCGACAAACTATCGACACCATCGTTAATATTACTATAGCGATATTACTGACCCGCGTGTTTATTGCTTTGTTTTGACGTATTCGGGTTTCACCCACAAAGGCTGTTAGCAACGTTTGACGTAGACCGTGCCGTAATATTTCAGAGGCTTCACAATTGTTTGAGATCATTCTGTTAAGATTACGCACCGGACGCGAACAGTCAAGTTTATTCGAGCGCTTACGCGAGCATCAGCGTTAACGCTGGAAGGTTCGATGACTGGTGTATAAAGGACGACGCGTTCCACCGATGATCAGAGAACTCAACGGCTGACGGCTGCTCCCACGCTATCAGTGCGCAGCATGTATCGCTTGTATTTGGAGTTTTGATTTTCTGGGCACAAGTTCGCCCAAATAAAGAGCTCCGTATTTCCAGTCTTGCTGCAGCATTCATCACCGTCACAACCACGTGACAATACTATAGATTGTGGTGTGAATAATGATGCGGTTGCTGGCCGGTCATATTGCCAAAATATTTGCGATAGCCTACTACCAGCTTCGCTTAATTTATGATCAATTTTTCGGCAGAGAAATTAACTATTTCCGCAGTGTAAATGGCGGAATATATCCATCAATAAATTCGTATCCAAAAGCAACTAGTTACAGCTTACAATTAACTTCTTGATATTTTATAATTTTGAAATCATAAAATGCAATATCACTTTGATGCCGCGCAGTCCCGTCACAAGTAAAGGCTTCCTTTTCGCTACAACTGAACAGTTTTAATTTGTGATCATGTGTCAGCAAACACTCTGGTGAAGAACACAAGCATGTCAGCTTTCTTACCCTTCAGCCTGCTCTACCGGCTCCACTATGTACACGCGCACGGGGAACCAAGTTTATTCTGCAGTGAGTGCGCGCTGTCGATTTTATACTATCGATAGTACCATCGAATTTTTTTACTATCGATAGCGCTATCGATAGTATTTTTCACCATCGATAGTTCGGTAGTGACTCAGCTTTCAATAGTATCGATAGTACCATCGATAGTTCTGCATCACTACTATAAAAAACAATCGCCTTTCAAAGCGCTGTAATCGGCGGCCGGGAGACACTAGCGAGGCGAGCGAGCTGGACCTTTTATGCGGCGAAGCCGCCGAAAGGGCGCGGCGGCGAAGAGAAAACGAACACGGTACTTTTCCCTTTCCAGTGACTTTAACCGCTTAGAGGAGGAGTAGCGCAGAGTGTAGCGCATGCGCCGCGAAAGCAAAAGCGAGAACGCAGGAGAAGCGCAAGCAGGTGCTGGTAGAGAAGTGGAGAGAGTAACGCGCAGCTATCGGAGAGAGGGAAGGAGGAGAGGCGCGCATGCGTAGTGCGAGTGCGGACTATCACAGCGCGTGCGGATTACCACGCCGCCTTACATACCCCCGAGCAAGAGATGCGTCGCATCTAAAACGGCTGTATCGGTAAACACGGCGTACCTCGACGTTCTCGGCATGTTAACGTGTGCGCGGTGTGCAGTCGTGCTGACAAAAGTGAGTCCGCCATCTTGAACACGTTAAGCGCATGGGAGAGGTGAATTCTGTATTTTTATACACGTACATACAGGCGCGGCCGCCATTGCAGGTTGCGGGCTTGCGGGGCAGGCGTCATCAAAGCGATAGGTGGAGCCAAGGCGTCGTCTTCATTACCATTTGTCAGCTGGAGTGTGAGTGGTGGAGTGAACAACTTTAGCACACGACGCACTGAGCGCTCCACCTGTCTCTTTGATAGCGCTTGCAGCACAAGCTTGCGCCTGGCGCCGGTAGTGGCGCTTCGCGCAGTTTTGCCTCGTTCTGTATTTTTGTTAAGTTGATTAAAATATTTTTAGCAAGTTGATTAAAATACGTGGATGAGGCGAGATACTAAGCGCACAGATAAAAGGCAAAAAGTGAAACGAAGGAAGTGAAGTAACAGCCCTCGACAACCAACGGAAGTTTTTTCCGGTTAGGAGTGTGCTCGAAAAAAAGAAAGAAAGAAAGAAGGGCGCAGTAGGTGGAAAGGAAACGTGGCTAGGGGTAGCTTACTTGTGGACGGGGAATAAGCGCAGAGAAAAGAATCAGTAGATAGTAGATTGCATGAGTGCGGATATTAAGGAATTTGGTAATGGGGCCGAAATAATAATTATAGGGGACATGGATGCCCACATACATGATTTTGATGAATATTCAGGCAACAATGGGAGGTTATCACTAGATCTCTGCGAGCAACATAGTCTGGAGATAGTTAACACGGGGCCTAAATGTGTCAGCCAGATCACGTGGGAAGTCGGAAACAAGCAATCAAGTATTGACTATTGTCTCATGACTGAAGGAATTTACCATAAACTGAGAGAAATGAGAATAGACGAGGAAGGGATCAAAAGCTTGGGTAGTGATCATAAACGAATAACATTACAAATGGGATATGAAACTGGAAATAGGAGCATGGCATCAACGTCAGGCAGCTTGTATTTAAATGTCAAACAAATAATAAATATAGCCGCAAGTGTCGAGGAAAAAGTAGGCAAAATACCAGGCAAGGACTGGGAATACAGTGAGCTGTTACATCTAGTGACAAAGGAGATAGGAAAAGAGAAGAAAACTATTTGCTGGAAAGGAAAGAGGAAGCCAAAAAGTTGGTGCAACAAGGAAATCCGGGAGGCGATCGAGAAGCGACGCGAAGCGTCACGGGAGCATAGAATGGCAAAAAAGGAGAAGTGGCGGCAGGACGAAGTCAACAAAATATGGGAAATATATTTAGAGAAAAAAATCCATTGTACGGAAATTGGTCGAGGCAAATACTAAAGGTAAAAGTGAACGCTGGGTGACAGAGATTCACGTAAAAAAGGAGGCCGCGCCTAGGGTATTTTGGAGCCACATAAAGGCGCTAGGTAGGAAGTCTATCACAATGCAACAACATACTGTAGATAAAGGAGGAAATCATTTGGAAGGGTACGAAGCGCTAGTTTACATCCTAAAGGTAACAGCCGATTCGTTTAAAAAGAGCGTTCAGGGAATTTCCCCCGTGAGTAAAAGTGTGGTGGAGCGAGCAACCGAGGAAGAGCTAGTACTTGAGAATTTTAACTGGAAAAAGGCCAAAGGAAAAATTCCAAAGCTCACTGCCGCGGGTTTAGATGGGGTTCCCGTTAACCTCATTAACGAACTAGGACGTAACACTAAAGAAGCATTGCTGAAAGCCGTAGAAAAATGCTTAAAGGACAGGCAAATACCGCACAGTGGGCGAAAAAGTAGAATGAGCGTTGGTGTAGATTGCATGAGTGATTGCATGAAGGTTCATAAAGGCAAGGGAGAAAATGATAAGAATCGCTCGTATAGACCACTAACCATTACATCGGTACTATACAGGTTGGCGATGCAAGCAGTAAAAATGAAAATAGAAACATGGGCAGAACATAAAGATATCTTGGGAGAACTTCAGAATGGATTTCGATTCGACAGGCGGTTAGACGATAACCTGTTTGTTCTCACTCAGTGTATAGAAATACCTAAAATAAAAAATACGCCCTTATACGTGGATTTTCTAGACATTACTAGGGCATACGACAACGTTAATCAGGAAATTTTGTGGGATATATTGAAAGGAATGGGCATAGGCGACGACTGTACACAGCTTTTGAGGGAGATATACCGAGAAAATACAGTTTGCATAGAATGGAAAGGAATGAGTAGCAAAGAGAACGTTGAGATTAGCAAGGGGCTGACACAGGGATGCCATTTGTATGCTGTACATGGTATGGAAAAAGCGCTAGAAGGTAGCAACATTGGTTTTAATCTGTCACACAAACAGGGCGCTGCGATGATTGAGCAGAGGCTTCCTGGTTTATTTTATGCGGATGATGTCTTATTTGCGGACAGTCGAGATGATATACAGTGGCTGGCGGATATTGGCCTTGAGGCCCACCACTTGGGCCCCGCCACGGTGGTCTAGTGGTTATGGCGCTCGACTGCTGACCCGAAGGTCGCGGGATCGAATCCCGGCCGCGGCGGCTGCATTTTCGATGGAGGCGAAAATGTTTCAGGCCCGTGTACCTAGATTTAGGCGCACGTTAAAGAACCTCAGGTGGTCGAAATTTCCGGAGCCCTCCACTACGGCGTCTCTCATAATCATATGGTGGTTTTGGGACGTTAAACCCCAGATATTATTATATTGAGGCCCACCACTGGAAACGCCGGCGCCACCGTCGGCGTGACGTGCTTGGCAGGATCACGTGGTCTCAGCGGCCGCGTCGGCCGCTTGTGGGGCGCTGCCGCGTGCTTTGAAAACAAGTTTCAAGTACCACATGCGCTGCGGTCTGTTCAAATTAGAGCTGTGCACGGGCCGTATTTCCGAGCCCGAGCCCTGCCCGGGCCCGCTGACTTTGTCGAAGGCCCGCCCGAGCCCGACGGCAAAAAGCTGCGAGCCCGCCCGGCCCGGCCCGACGTACGAAAACACAATCCCGGGCCCGGGCCCGGCCCGGCCCGGCTTTTTTGAAGGTTCACTGCGAAAGTAAAACATCGTTTTCCGGTAATTTGGCGTTTTATTGAGCATAGCAAATGTGATCAAACGACACACGACGAACAGTCTCTATTACACAGATTACAAATTGTCGTGCAAAAACAGCAAGCAAATATACGGCCTCATGCCAGCAACAATGGAGTTCGCTCGCCAAAGCCGTCACGTGTATGGGGTTTGCCCATGGAAGCGTCAGCTTGCACGAAGGCGATCTACGTCGGGTCGCTCGTCGCTGTCGCGTACATTTTCACTCATATGGGATTTGGCCTTAAATCTAACGCGAACAGTCGCGTGGCGCCGCCACTAGCTCAGGTGGCGATACTTCTCTGTTTGTCGGAGTGCAACAGAGGCAGTGCTTTACCTGCTCCCCATTTGTTTAAAGTAGCGAATGGAAAGAAAAAGCGGTAAAGGGCGGTCGCGAAAAAGGCGCTGTATGTGTGCTGGAAAACAATTCGCGCTCATTCTCTATATTTCGGGCTTGAATCGGGCTTTGCGCCGGGCCCGAGCCCGGCCCGATAAAACTGGAAGTAGCCCGAGCCCGGCCCGGACCCGAGGTGAAAATACGTCGGCCCGCCCGAGCCCGGCCCGCGGGCCGGGTCGGGCTCGGGCTTTCGGGCTACCCGGAGCCCGTTCACACCTCTAGTTCAAATACGGAAGTTTTCTCGCATTTTCTACTCAATTGAAACCATTTTAATAGAGCGGCTGCCTCCGAAGGCGACAAACATGGGGCTCTACCGCTCGGTGGCGCAGTGCCGGGCTTACGCAACGGAGCCCAGTGTCAGCCTGCACCGGTAACCGCGGGACAAGAAACTGCGAGAAGCATGGGTTGAAAAGCTAAGAACCGGCAAGTAGCCATCGGCTACGAGTCTTGTGTGCAACAACCACTTCAGCGACGAAGACTTTCGTTACTGCGTCGGGCCTGCGATGTTCGGTAAGTAGCAGACAGCACGCTACTGAGACGATGGCTCACGCGCGCTTCCCGCCGCAGCTTCCCGATGCTTATCTGCCACAGGATGGAAAAGGCGCTACCTTTTACCACGTGCGATACAATCTCAGAACCCTCCCGTGCGACCTCTTGATCGTCGGCCCCACAAAATCGGCTGCAGATGCGCAAGGCATTGTTTAGATACGTTGAATTAAAAAAACTCACAGGGTCCCTTATGCATTCGCCAAAGATGACTAGAAGGCGAAAGCCACCTTCTTCTTGTCAGTCGATGTATTGATTCTCCCGCGCCCCCCTTCAAAAGCGTTCTGCACCTAACGCGGTTTTGCACGGCCTCCGTGACCGATCACGGAGGCAATGCAAAGCGACCATGACGTTGAATACGTCATCACGTGACGTCACGTTATGTGACGTCATAATGACGCTACATATATTGTCGATCTGTGACGTCATGATGACGTCATATGATAACGCCATCACCGATCACGGAGGCAATGCAAAGGGACCATGCCGTGTGAATACGTCATGTGACATCACATTATGTCACGTCATGGTGATGTCATAATGAAGTTACAAATTTAGGAGGTCTGTGACGTCATGATTACGTATATATTGACCTCATCACGTGACGATTATTTTTTGCGTCACTCGTCTTGACGCCGCGACCGTCAATCTTCCCGTTTGAAGAGGCATCTGGCTTTCGCCTTCATAAGCTACGCGACGTTTGCTGGTGGACGTACATAGCGAGAGAGTCAAATGCTGCGGCTGTGTGCTGCATTTATGTTCGCAATAACATTTCCTCAGTCAAGCTTGCGTTCCCCTGACGCAAACACTATGTCCCAAATTTATTCATGTCGCTCTCAAACTGACGTTGGGCCTCTCTAACCCCATGTATTTTCTTGGAGCCTCGTTTATTTACGTGGGAAGATGCCACCCTCTTGGCGTTAAACACGACACAGCTGCCAAAATTGCTGGGGTACTCGTCAAATATTTACTATCTTGTTTTGCGGCTGCTGGTTGCTGCATTAACTTCTAATTTATTCATCGCTATTTGAAGTTCACGTGGGTCCTAGTTCACAGCCGACGCTTGCAGAAGAAGTCCGGTGAAAGTTACTGTATTTTTCTTTCTTTTCCTTGACGTTGCATGCTACTACACGCTCGGTCTCGTAGGCTGCTTCTCCTTCCACCAGCAATCTCGAAGTGGTGAAGCTTTGGTCTATGAATTTGTTGATGACAGAGAGAGGCAAGTTCACCGGAATGCAAATGGAACTATAATTAAGGAGCATTAAAAAAAGGTGTCGCATTTGCTCGCGTTTTGTGTGAGCACCAAACGAAACGAATGCACTGAAACAGAAGCAGCGGCATTTGCCCGCTGAGAAGGCCGATCAGTACGCATTGCGAGATAACTTGTCAAATGACATTAAAATGTACACGAATTTAGACTGAAAAAAAAAAACTGAATCGTCGGGACGGCACATCAAAAAGTTGCCTGCGCACCGAAGTCGTAGTTGTAACGAAATTGTTCTTGAAGTGCTATGATAGCGTCCGCGCAACAGTAGTTTCTGTACTCACAAATTCTCATATTTTGGGGCCTAAAGTTCACAGCGCGGTGCCAAAACGCGCTCGTAGCAAAAGCGAAACCATCAGTACGAGCATACATGCAGACGCTCATACATGCAGAGGCACCGTCAGTCGTCGCGAACCCGTGCGACCGCTGGCTTGAGGCTTCTTTCTGTTATGCTCCGTTTGGTTATACAGGCAGTCTACTCTAACGAGATATTGACATATTTTGCACTCAGCGAGTGACTACCCTTCACGCAAGAAGCCGGTTCAGGGGTCTCCAACGCGGTGACCGCGTCAAGCGGGTGCTCGGTTTTGTGCAGAGAGACAGCGCCTGTAGACTATCTTGCGCTTTTTGTTCGTCGAAAATTATTCTTTTAACAGAAAAAAAAACATATTTCTTTTCGACAGTACCTGCAGAAATGTCCCGGAGGGCTTCCGCGAGGTGATTTTTTGAGCGCCGACAGCAAAACCTATGGGCCGCGCGCCGGCGGCATCATGCCTAGCACGCAATCGAGGCGCGTCCGATAGAGGACAACTCCGTAATTCCTCGCCGCCAATATGTGGAAGGGAAGGTGAAGCTCTTGGACTAGGATTTAGTGTAACGAAGTGTGGATTGATGGTATTCAATGATCCCTGTGATCAGACGGTGTCAATACAAGACCAAGAAATATAGAGGGTAAGCGAATGCAAGTACCTCGGAGTATGGGTAAATGAGAGTGATAGATACATGGAGGTACAGGAAAAAGCTTTGGCAGCAAAAGGAATAAAGAATGCTGCAATAATGAAATACAGAGCGTTGTGGGGATAGAATAGGTACGAGGTGCTTTGAGGTCTGTGGAAGGATGTAATGGTTCCGGGGCTTATTTTTGGAACTCAGTGGTGTGCATGAGGGCAGAGGTGCAATCGGGAATGGATGTAAATCAAAGGACTGTGGGACGCCTCGCGTTGGGTGCTCACGGCAAGACGACAAATGAGGCTGTAAAGGGCGATATGGGATGCGCAGGTTTTGAGGCGAGGGAAGTTCAGAGCAAAATAAGGTTCGAGGAAAGGCTAAGGAATATGAAGGAGAGTAGATGGGCAGAGAAGGTGTTCCGTTATTTGTATAGAAAGAGCGTGCACACACAGTGAAGAAAAAGAACTAGGAGGCTCACTAGTAAATATACAGCTGGTAGTGTAAGCAATATGTCAAGAAAGAGCGTTAAGCGAAAAGTCAGAGAGGCGGAGAGGATTTACTGGATGGCAGCTATGGAGAAAAAACCGGCTTTGAGTAACTACCGAAAGGGCAAGAATGAAATAAGGAGGGAGGCATTTTACGATAATTCAAGGGGAAGCGCTTTACTGTTCGAAGCCAGATCGGGTTGCCTTAGAACTCATAGATATAAAGCGAGATTCAGTAAACAAGAAGAACAATGCACGTGCTGCGGGGAAGATAAGGAAACGGCGGAGCATGTTCTGATTGAATGTGGACATATCCACCCAGGTGTACGTTTGGGCACGAGCCTACATGAAGCCTAGGGTTTTAGGGACAGCAATTGAAAGCTGAACACACCTGCAATGGAACTAAGTAAGATACTGTTAGAGTACATGTGGCAGAAAATTAGAGAGGAAGGATAAAAATAAATAATGAAAAAAAGGACATTCTGCCGTAATTAGGGCGGAGAACTGGGTTGAGAATTTACGTTTTTTTTCCTGTTGTGAGATAGATTTAATTGAAGTAGAGACATTGGGCCAACATTAAGAAAAAGAAGAGAAAAGGTAAACATTTTTTTAATCGAGCCTGGTGGCACACTTGTCACCGCCCCGTGATAACGGGGATGCTCATAGCATCCATTCTTCCATCCATCCTCGCGCTGCCTCGCGTGTTCCCGCTAATATCGGCCATGCCTGTACTTCGGCCTCTCCTCCTTGCTTTCATACGTATGAGAAACGTCTAAACCGAACAGCTACTTGCGCAAGTTGATTAAAATACGTAGATCAGGCGAGATACTAAGCGCGCAGATAAGAGGCAAACAATGAAACGAAGGAAGTGAAGCAACAGCCCTCGACAACCAACGGCAGTTTTTTCCGGTTAGGAGTGTGCTCGTAAAAAAGAAAGAAGGAAAATAAAAAAGACAAGATAGAAGCATTAGTCAACGTCAGCAGGAGACTAGAAATTTCAGCGGCAATATATATATATATGGTGGGGTGAAATTCAATGGATCCGGTGGCAGTGGCAGGCCCTCCTGCGAAACGTTAGTAAAACTTGTGTTTCGCACGTTTGTCGACCTCTTTTTCTACCGTATATATATATATATATATATATATATATATATATATATATATATATATATATATATATATATATATATATATATGTATATCTTTATCAGCGGGAAAAAATGAGCGCGTAATTAGTACGTTGTTAAAAATTGCGCAGTTAGATGTCCTTTGAACATGTCTACATACGCCTCATTGACACTTTGACAATTAGGTGAGTGCTTGTCGAGTTACAAATATAGTTATGACTAATTAATGAAACCTCATTAACGAAAAAAATAGCAGTTGCTACTTTAGCGTACTAGGAACAATATGCAGCAGGTTCGCTTCGCGTTACGCCGTTCCTCTTTTTTTTTAAGTCGTACTGCGTGATAGCTGGGATACCCTGTATATATGACGATAGCAGGGTGGAACGCACAACGAAATTTCAGAGCCATACTGCGAGTCAAAAGCTTAGTCCTTTCAACACAAGTTTCTCTTGGTTTTCAATATCTGAACTTCTCTTTCACTTTTCACTTATCATCCCCGTTAAACTGCTAAGCTCCTCGTTAATCGCCTCGTCCAATAAAACTTCGTTGGATAGTGAACCGTGGCGGCTGCAATGCCTTCCTTTAATGACTTATCTTTTCTTAGCTTCCTCATTTGCACAGAGCTATCCGTGAAAGCAGCATGTTGTCCGGCCATTAAATGTCCGTAGATAGCGTTTCCCTTCAATAAAGAGCTTTCTGGGTCTCAAAAAAAAAAAGGAGGACACTTGAAAAATTACAGGAATAACTAATGTAGAAAATGACGAAAGGAGAAAAAACACTCAACGTCGAATGTAATGTGCTGCTGATGCATTTTCATGAAGCCTGCTCTACGTTACACTCAGCTCTTTCCCGCTGTGTGCAGTCTTCTCCTGCCGACTTACATTTTGTCGGCAGAGTCGTCAAGCGATTTGTAATCTTTTCTGCTCTTATACGTGTCTCCTTTATAGGCGTTAGTTGCGATCCGCCCGGATAGCAGGCCTTAAACTCCGTGCTCTCAGACCGCGTAACTGGCTGTAGTACAACCGATAAGCGTAATGATATTATTACGTGCTCGTAAAGTTAGCTTCCCCAAAGCAATATATCTCCTGTGGAGAAGCCCACCTAAATGCTTCCTTTCGCTCTACGAGACAGACAGACAGACAGACAGACAGACAGACAGACAGACAGACAGACAGACAGACAGACAGACAGACAGACAGACAGACAGACAGACAGACAGACAGACACAGACAGACAGACAGACAGATAGATAGATAGATAGATAGATAGATAGATAGATAGATAGATAGATAGATAGATAGATAGATAGATAGATAGATAGATAGATAGATAGATAGATAGATTCCTTTATTGAAAGGCAGAGAATTTAGCCGGCGTATTGAAATCCCTGACATGCTACTCTGCGTGGGGAGGGGAAGTGGAGAGAGAAAGAAAGGTGGAGAGAGGCGCAAAAACATAAAGAAACATGCGATGCAGACTTGCCTTAAGGAGTAATGTTCGGTGTGAGTCTGTACATGTGTACATTGCAAGCGCTTTACAAGTCATAGTTCTTAGGCCTATCGAAAAGTTGGTGAGATGAAAAAAAGAAAGAGAGAGATCTCTGGTATAATAAGCACAGCAGGAAGAGTTACGAAACTACTGTAGTGGCTTGAATCCTCCATTCGATTCTGGACCACCAGTAACAGAGTTAGAATCGCAAGAAAATTACAACTATGACGTGCTGTGAAGCGCTTCTGGGGAAAAGCTAAAACGAACGCAGATTGTCCCTTGTTTTATTGACTGACTTACTGACCGATCGACCTATACCTGCAAACGTCCTTATTAAATATCAACACCTACGTTAAAATATCTAACTCCATACCTTCTACGACTGGGCGCTTCTCTTCCTTTGGTACCTCTTTATGAAAGTCTACATTGACCACCAGTTCCTGTCTTACGCATCACATTTAACCTTTACAGCTTCATGCGTTCCTAAGGTTCACTTCAGCACCGGCTCCTTCATGTTCACACTCTAATCCACACCTCTGCCTTCTAACGTTACTTTTAACAACTTTTTTTAGATGCGTAGCAGCTCTTTGACTAGCCTGTGTAACGCTGTCCGTCCGCACAAACGCGAGGCAACGCGCTTCCCTCGGCGCAGGTGTAGGAGCGGTGCCAAGTAGGTTACGCCGCAGCTGGGCGTTGACGTCACGCACCCCTCGCACGCTTCCCTCGCAGGTGCGCGCGTACGTCACTCTCTCCCTCACCCGCCGGAGCGCCGCAGCTGCCGGCTCCGACGCCCGTTCGCCTCCCGTGTTCGCGTTTCAAACAAACGTTTACACCAGTAAGCGCTACACCGAGTTTCGCTTCAAACGAATCTTCCAGCGCTTACCGCAGCACCCGCGTTAGCGCCGTTCGAACCCGTGACGCCACCCGTGCGCAACGCTGCTGCTTCGCATCCCATCAGCGTTCCCTTCGGGGAGATGGTCCAATTTTTTTTCATTGCTCGTTTCGTTGTCTTGAAATTATTCTCGAGTTTCCTTGTTGACCTTCAAGTCCCTGGCCCATGCGCTGACACCAGTGGAGCGCAAACTTTTGTTTTCAAGGATATATTTTAAGATGTTAGTCATGACTTGGTAATGCAAGCGCTTACGGCAGAATACGCTTTATGCGGCGTGGTGTTTTACCTCTGAATAACTCTGCAGGCTGCATCAGGCATGGAGAATGCACCTGCTGTAGAATGGGAGCCCAGAAAATACCGGCAGCGTATTTCTGAGACAGTGCATATTTCAGGCACTTTTTACTATCTGCTGCAAAGAAACACGCATCTCTGGAGGCTTAGAAAATAATACTACGACGGGAATAAAAAAGCACACAAGTAAAAACAATGTTGCTAGCTTTCCGGCCTCACGTGTACATTAAGAAGCTAGAATCGCACTCCCAGAGACGATTTACTAGGGATTTGGAAGAATAATAAGGCTTACCGGGCAGTGATTTCGCAATGAGGAACCTCAGGTAAACAAAAACAAGAAGTCATTAGGGAACATCTTATCTCTAGCTCAAGCGCACCCGCGAGCGACACTCACGGCATAAGCTTTGGCTTCTAATTCGGCTTAACAACCTCGGTCTGTTCACTGTCAGTCGTGTGGTGTTTGCGGCAATCTTAAGTGCGCCATCCCATTCCAGGAATAGGAAAGTAGAACAACCTATCTACCTTGGTCTTTAAGCAAATAACTATTGCATGCTTTCTACTTCAACCGAGTCTGCACTACACGGATGGCTCTTCCACTATGACCAGGCCGACCAGCGCCATGGTCATGCCATTGCGATTACTCAGTCTCGGAAACATAATTTACCACGCGACATTAGTGACTGTTTCGAGGCTTGTCTCCATCAGAACCGCTATGTACTGTATTAACAAACAACAAGCTAAGCAGTGAGCAATATTCAGTGGCTGAAAGTCGTCCTTGCAATTTCTTATGAACGATCCACGCATCCGCACACCGAAGTACACTTACCATTGGTTACATCCTCTTGATCCACCTTTGCAATTGAGGCCGCTATCTCATCTTTCCCGATGTGAGGATGTGCCTGGGTGTGGCATTCATCGGTACATATTTCGTTTTAATTGGAATAAACCGATAAGACCGAGTGAAGCGACTGCGTTGTCGAGAAGAGAACGCGTCCTGTGGTTTTGACCGCCCCTTGCAGATGAAAGACTTTGCCTTCACACAGCTCTAGATCAGCCAAATAGAAAAAAAATAAATGAACTTCGAATAAAATCTTCGGACCTTGGTCTCGGACATCGCAGCTGCAGACGGAATCAAAAGCACTGCTGCGACTTCTGAATACTACCGAACTGACTGACTATTTACATTATGAAACCGTTAAGCGCACAAAGACGGTAACAAGAAGACGACACTAAAGCGTCATCTTTGTGCGTTTAACGGTTTCATAATGTCAATGTACCAACTAGCTCGGACCCAGCCTCTCATTGACTATTTGTAACATGCGGTACAGAACCGTGCTGCGTCAATGCACCGCGCTGCGTCAGCGCACCGGGCTTAGTCAGTGCACAACGTCAGCGAAATCAAGCGTGGACTTCATCTTCTTTTCTGAACCTTTCCCTCCATTTTCCCCGTCCTCAGGGCAGGATAGCCAAGCGGGATCATACTGCTTGACTTCAATTGTCCTTAGGCCTTCGCAGAATATATCTACGAATGCATTATTACAGTTCTTATGAACAGAATTGCGTTCCAGAAGGGATTCTGTGAATATACTCTGTCTCCCTATTTCCCTCTTACCTCTGTAATGCTTTCTGTTCAATGTAGTGCGCAACGCAGAATACTTGTTCCCTGAAACATCCTTACCTTTCCTTTCTCTCATTTCTCTCTCACTAGTTTCCTCTTTCATTTTCTTGTTTGTTCTGGATTCATGACGCGACACTAAAGTTTCAATAATGCGGGCTCAGGCATGTATTACGAAAAAAGTAACCATACGCCTCATCGACGTCCCTTTTATATTCGACGTGATCCTGACGTGCGAAAGTTATCAGTCTGCCTTCAGCACCCAGTTTATTATTGCATTGAGAGAGACATAACTTTAGCTGTAACGTACACGCGCTACATTTGATTGGGCAGCAGCAGCTTCCTAATAAAGTCTTTTTTTTTCTTTTGCTGACTTGTTCTCTCGGTAATGCTCCATCTGTGTTAATGAAGGCAGGACTCTGCAGCTTATTCGATCGCTGACTAATGCGTCGCTATTACATTCGCACCGGGAAGCTCGGTTGCAACGTTGCAGTAACTTTCAGAACTGTGAACAGGACCCTGGCCAAGCCTGTTTTTTTCAATCAGGAGTTCTGGTCGTGCACTCTGCTGGGCCAGCGCGTTATTTGTACTCCTCGAGTCCGCACGACTCTTCCGGAGAAAATTAACTCCGCCTATACTGCATGCAACTTAACGCGACTCGATGCGATATCCGAGGATTAATTAACGGGAGCATTGCATGAGCCGCTGTACTGTGTGCAGCCAGGGTTGATCAGCTCTGGGCTGTGAGGGCGCGGTCACAGCGCCACGTGCAGTTGGCGTGGTTGACGGCTGTGTAAATAACAGGGTACTGTGGCGGGAGATAAATTTTGCGGTGATGGTGTAAGAACGTGTACATCATTTCGCACTTCTGGAAATAGGCTTCCAGCTCTCTCCCTCTCTCTCTCCAAAGATACAAATGTCATGTGGACATTGGGGATGCGTAAAATAATGACGAACATCTCGTCTGAAGCAATTAGCTCAGCACGGAGGAACGGGGGGTGGAAGGGGGTGGGGTTGCTGGGGACGAATGCACGAAGAGTTAGCTGGGTGAAATATGTGGACATTCCACTGCGCAGTGGGTACTGACTTGTTTCCAATCTTTTGTTGCAGCGTACGCGTGCTTCATCTCATTGCGTTCACAGGGTCCCTTATGCATTCGCCTAAGACGACTCGAAGGCGAAAGCCGTCTTTTTTTTTTCTTCTCGTCCCCCAGCCCTCCTCGAAAAGCTTTCTGCGCCTAACGCGGTTTTGCACTGCATCGGAGGCATTGCAAGGTGTGACGAAAGGACACAAAAGTCGTTTGTGTAAGGCGCGATTTGTGACTGACAGGACTCAAAAGCACCGAGAAAGTGGAAACCGAAACTGAAGAAGACGAGCGGAGTGCAGGTGGCACGAAGGCGGTAACAAAACAGGGAAAGAGAAGAAGAAGGAACGTGCGGGAAAAAAAGGCTCGTGGGTTGAGGCCACGAAAGCAGACGAAGCGGTGCGCCGTTCGAGATATCAACAATTCTTGGCCAGTCCCCCAGTGAGGGTGTGAGCCCTGAGAGGCACATCATCATCATCATCATCATCATCTCGAGATGAGCTCCTGGCGGCATTCCTGAGGCGGGCGTTGGACCAGTACGTGCCTGCCAGGTAGAGTTCCGGTGGCCTGTTCAAGGTCCAAGGACGAGGCCGGCTGAACGGCCCCTGCCTGGGTGCAGTAGCAGGGGGCAGGTTCGTGGACAAGGCCTACCTGGTGCGGTCCTCGTGGGTAGTGACCTGACCCTGGTCCTCGGGAGTGGCGGCCCATACTACTGGATTGGCCGCGACGTCCGATTCAACGGCGCTGCTCACGGCAGCGTATCCGTGTGTCGTCAACCGTTGCAGCCGTGCCACCGTTGCCCTCGCGCACGTCAACGAGCACATTATGCCGGGACGACGGGAACCCCAACTGTGAGACGGCGTTTTTTCTTACGAATTGGGAACTATACGCGCTCGACACTGTGGTAGCGTAGCCGGTCTTTCGGCATATTAATTCAAGACTGACTCTCGCGCATGTTGCGTGATGCTTGGCGTTTAGGGTTGTGTATATAGTATTTTGCTCCTATCACTTTTCTCTCTGCTGTAGTGTGCAACATAAAGCTTCATTTTTCGCCTAAATGTTTCATGTGAATCCTTTCTCGTCCGTTTACACCAAACATAGTGACGAACGTCCTTAACCATCACAGAAGGTTTCTGCCACTCATCTGATTTTGCATGGCCCCCGTAATCAGCCCACCTTTGACGAGGCGACGATGTCACGTGATTGCTTCATCCTATGACGTCACGTGATGTGAAGTTATTGGGACGTCACAAATTTTGGCGATCTGTGACGGCATGATGACTTTATATGGTGAGCTCATCACGTGCTGATGATTTCTTGCATGACTCGTGTTGACGCAGACGCCGCGATACACCGACGCTGACGGTCAGTTCTAGTGTTTGATGAGGCGCCTAAGGCTTTCTCCTTAATATTTCCTTCTCCATGCTTTTATTTATTTATTTATTTATTTATTTATTTATTTATTTATTTATTTATTTATTTATTTATTTATTTATTTATATGGCGGCAACAAAATTGCTCCTCGTATAGCGAATCACTGCCCTTTGTGCTGTAGTACAGATTTTCCATTGTGATTTCTCTTTTGCCGTCTCGTAAATCTTAACGGTTTTTTTGTTTGCCGTCCGCTACAGTGACTTATTCTCGACGCTTTCAACTACCCTGTACTTTGTATCGAATGTTCTCAATCTCAGTCTTCATTCCTTAAACCCCCCTCTCCCGCCTTTATTTTTTTAATGTGCAGATAATTGTGCGGTCAGTCGCCCATTCTTTCTTCGCAGCTAATACTGCACTGCGCTTCTCTGATTTATAAAGAGGCCCGTGCCATATCATCCTGCACTCCTCTTTATGCTCTTCACAATACTCTATTGTGCTTGATCGCCTTCGTTTCTGCTGATTATATCGTACCTTGTAAATTTAGTACACTCGCCGAAGTCGCTCGAAAGCTATGGTGCGGTCACGGTGTAAGAATAGAAACTATTCTTACACCGTGGGTGCGGTGCTGCTGAGCACGACGCCGTGGGTTCGATTGCCGGTCGAGAATGTCGCCTTTACCTGTAGGTGAAACGCGATATTACCCAAGCACGTAGAGCTGGCTGATTATTAAGAACTACGGGTGGTCAAACAGATTCGGGGACATTCAGTAATACTTCTTTCGTACCCCGACGTGTGGCTTTGGCACGTGAAACACCAAGAATTCAGCAAAAATTAACGCCTATGCATTATTATAGCACAACTTCCATCGATAATTGTCGCAGTTGAAACACACGCAAAAATGCTGTTATGGGTGGAAAGGTGGTAAAGGCAAGAATAAAAATTGTTGTCAGTGCACACCAAGTGCGCCTGGTAGTTGCAGTGGAGCCTGCTTGTATATTCGCGCAGGAAATGCGAGATACATGTTTACACGGATGCAGTTGCAAAAACTCGGAGGACGCTTGAGCTTCGCCTTCAAGAGTAGAACGCGATAGTTTAATTGGATCCTGTTCGCTTCGCCTTCTCAATCGCGAGCCTTGCTTCGCTTCTCGGTGGATAACTAAACCGCGCCGCAAGGAAAGGAACGTCTGTGCGCCTGTAAATTGGCCTTTTCAAGCTATCCAAGAATCCAGTTGCGAAGTGCCCACTACGACGTAATTATTCCTTTTGCGAGTTGACGAGGTACCCACTACGCGTCCGTAAGGCAGCACGCGCACCTGCGTAGCTGCACACGTTGTTGATGCTGTTGTTGATGATAATTAATTATGCCTATTTGCTTTGTAAGTGGGGGGCCTTTAACCAACCACTCGTTGCGCAATTCACGTGTTTTGACGCCTTGTGTGATTGTACGCCTCTGCCACGATATATTACACGTGTTAATTTCGCTCCTCGCACTACATAACATTCATGTAGTGTATTTTTTTTTCAAAGCGATTTCGAGCATGGACGTGGCTCTGTGATAGAACACCTGCTTGCCACGCCAAAGTCCTGGGTTCGACTCCCACTCGAGCCGATGATTTTATTTCCTTATTTGCATCTAGAACTTTCGCTCACGGACAGCGCTGACATTTCGCTCACGAACAACTACGCCGACGCCGACGCCGGAATTGCTGCGAAACGAGCTCTTTAACGCTATCGCGTTAAAACGTGTGCAGCACTTCGTAAGGCACCTCGGAACGCACACCTTGCGTGTAAACATGGTATGTCCCTGACAGGTCCTAATTGGAGAACACAGAGAACACGGCTTTCACGAAGTCGGTAATGCAGATGGCAGCGCGGCGCACAAAGCCTCTGCTGTGCTACCAGAGACCGAGTTACGAATTAATAATAGATCCTGTCTGTTAAACTTGCCAGGTTATTTTTTTTAATCAACCGAACTGGCCGAAATCTCCGCGGGCTGTGCCGAAACTGAAACTCTTGTATGCGGAGTCTGGTCGACGTCATCGTAGAGGAGGCCTTGTTCATACTTCAACGCTATTTCATTCTGAATATACGTCACAGAACGTTGAATTTTGCCGCAGGCTTGCCGGCATCGAGCGTTAAAGTGCCTGATAATGAATGAAAGCTTTCAGAGAAAAGCAAGACTATCCTTATTTGCAGTCGACGCGATGAGACAGGCATGGTCCTAGCATTTGCGAGAATAATCCTCCTAACCGTAAGCTCTCACGGCGATGGTGAATAATTATAAATAAACAAGCCCTTCACCAGTTGCAGCACTGTCCTAACGTGCTGCCCGTAACGAGGCGTTTAAAGTTTCAAACTATTTCTGGCTACAACAATCTAAGTACATAAATGTGCCGATCTTTCGACGCTGCATTAACCTGGCCTTAACATGATGTATGCATTGCGAACACACTCACGCGAATACCGATTCACAAAGCACTAAAACTCTGGTACATTAAGCTTAAGCTTAATGCTGATTCCTCTCAGCATATTGTTTTTGAAATACGTGCATAACCATTGCACCGATTAATATCAACTCAAGAGCCGACCGCATGAACGAATGCAAAGCTGGTTCTTCGAATAGTGGCATTACTGCTTGGATGATTGGGCACGCTCAGTTTATGCAAGTATCGGTAATATAAGCAGATCAGGACTAAGTTAAAGTTCTTTTGAGTAAAGAAGGTTTAGCCTCAAAGCCGAAGAGAGAATGGTTGCGTGCTGGGCTTGGATAAGCTAAGGTTTTTAAAAAGTTGGGGATTAAGACTTTGTCGATATCACCCTGCGCATTTAATGCTGATTATTCTATATTTTGGCCTTGTCTATTTTCCTTACCCTCTGGCACTTCCTATCTACATATACCTGGTATCGTCAGCAGAAAAAACAGTTGGAAGTAAGCGCTCTTTACACTATGTCTCTGTCGTCGTGCTTTCCGGTTTTGCGCGCTGTTGCACATGTTGCCGAAGAGAGAGTAATCATAAACATGACAATATTACTATAGTTACAGCGGGTCACAGTACTGACTGACTGACTGACTGACTGACTGACTGACTGACTGACTGACTGACTGACTGACTGACTGACTGACTGACTGACTGACTGACTGACTGACTGACTGACTGACTGACTGACTGACTGACTGACTGACTGACTGACTGACTGACTGACTGACTGACTGACTGACTGACTGACTGACTGACTGACTGACTGACTGACTGACTGACTGACTGACTGACTGACTGACTGACTGACTGACTGACTGACTGACTGACTGACTGACTGACTGACTGACTGACTGACTGACTGACTGACTGACTGACTGACTGACTGACTGACTGACTGACTGACTGACTGACTGACTGACTGACTGACTGACTGACTGACTGACTGACTGACTGACTGACTGACTGACTGACTGACTGACTGACTGACTGACTGACTGACTGACTGACTGACTGACTGACTGACTGACTGACTGACTGACTGACTGACTGACTGACTGACTGACTGACTGACTGACTGACTGACTGACTGACTGACTGACTGACTGACTGACTGACTGACTGACTGACTGACTGACTGACTGACTGACTGACTGACTGACTGACTGACTGACTGACTGACTGACTGACTGACTGACTGACTGACTGACTGACTGACTGACTGACTGACTGACTGACTGACTGACTGACTGACTGACTGACTGACTGACTGACTGACTGACTGACTGACTGACTGACTGACTGACTGACTGACTGACTGACTGACTGACTGACTGACTGACTGACTGACTGACTGACTGACTGACTGACTGACTGACTGACTGACTGACTGACTGACTGACTGACTGACTGACTGACTGACTGACTGACTGACTGACTGACTGACTGACTGACTGACTGACTGACTGACTGACTGACTGACTGACTGACTGACTGACTGACTGACTGACTGACTGACTGACTGACTGACTGACTGACTGACTGACTGACTGACTGACTGACTGACTGACTGACTGACTGACTGACTGACTGACTGACTGACTGACTGACTGACTGACTGACTGACTGACTGACTGACTGACTCACTGACTGACTGACTGACTGACTGACTGACTGACTGACTGACTGACTAAACTGACTGACTGACTGACTGAACTTGAGTGGATTAATGAATGAATGAATGTTCAACTGTACTAATGTTCTGTAGTAATGTTCAGTCTACTGCGATCCTAGCTTCAACCGGCTTTATGATTTGGTCAACTGATCCACTTCCATTGATAAGTTGCGTTATTAATGCAACAATGCGGAATTTTTGTCTAAGAGTATTACGGAAACTTGGTGTCTTAATGATACTTGAAAAATACTACATTGTGCTCAAGCATCACAATGGACTAATAAATAACGATACAAGAACGTCCGATGTCACAAGCACGAATGTTTGACAAATACTTGTGTCAACCGGGATTAGGACGCTAGCTGAACAATATCGGCACTCCTGTAATTGAGTTGAAACGTCTATGATAAATTCAGGAACAAGTGCTGAGTCTCTTCTATGCCCTCTATTCAACCCTAAGATGCTTCACCGTAACGTTGTTTGTTGTATGCTTCGCCGCATAACGCAACATGCTGCGACGAAGCCAACTTTCGGAAACCCACGATGTAAGAGTCTGTGCATTTATTGACCCGCGCAGCCATGTTTCTTTCTGTGCTGCATAACCTGCCGCTGCTGCCATCTGGGGGCAAGAACACCTCGGGTGGCGTTTCTGCAGTTTTTATTCCTGCCTCCTGAATATGCAATAAATGAAAACACATAAAAGATTATTAGATATCCGTTAAACATAAGAGACGAAGCTTCCATTAAGTCGTGCAAGGCTTGAAACAGCGAAACTATATGATTCTGAAGTCCAATTTGGTTGCGTCTAGGTTGTTGTTACTCTTTAGCTAGGTTGGTCACTACACGATGTCCAGACTCCAGAAAAGAGCGTTCGCACCTCCCATTGAACGACCCTTTCTTCATCTCTCCTTTTTCCTCTCTCTTTCTTTCTCTTTAGTTCTCTTTTGATCTTTCTATTCTTTTTTCTATGCCTCTCTTTCTCTGATTCTTTCTGTCTCTTTCTTTGTCTCTCTTTTTTCCTCTTTCTCTCTTCTTTCCCTGTCATTCTATCTCTTTGTCTTTATTCCCATTACTTCTCTCAATCTTTCTCTCTCTCTTTCTTTCTATACATTTCTCTCTTAGCTAACCAGCGGTGAGCAGTGGGATTTGTCCAATTTCTGTGCTACATACCCGTTAATGATGATGATAGTTTTCTGATAGGCTGCACAAATTCCGGTTAGCTTAAGCAGCTTCACTCTTAAAAGTCGCAGTTTCGCCGCACTAGCGAAGCAATTAATGCGATAGCAACAAACCGGAATGTTAAACGAGGTGAGGCTAGCAGCTGACTCCTTTAGTATCCGACCTAGCGTAACTCAACAAAACGCAGGAGTAAAGAAACACGGTCGCTTCAGTGCGTAGACAAATGAAGCCATTGGAGGTGTGCCTGTTATATGCGTATTTGTACGAGACATTTTCTGATAACTGACGCTCTCTCAATCGTGGGCTTCTTAGCGATAAGCCGTTGCTGATACGGCAATCGGGTCTTTTATCGACGTCGCTAGTCATTTAACGTTGCCACATTTCATTGTTGCCTGGATAACAACGCATGACCGTCGTTGTTGCCTGCAGCAACTGAAGTGTTGTGCTGCTAAATATGTGGATGATGGTCCAATTCCCGGCATGGAGGAAGGAAAAAGTTAGGACAGAGCATTGCGAAAGAAAGAAAGAAAGAAAGGAAGAAAGGAATGGAAAGAAAGAAGGAAAGAGAAAGAACGAAGGAAAGGAAGAGAACGAAAGGAAGAAAGAGAAAAAAGAAAGAAGGAAAGAGAAAGAAAGAGTGAGAAAGAAAGAAATAACGAAAGGAAGAGAAAGAAAGAAGGAAAGAGAAAGAAAGAGAATGGTAGGGCAAGCTTAGGGCTCCTTATTCTTTTTTTAATTTCAGTGCACGAACTCGCGCAACTCAACACGGTGTTCCAGTTCAAGTCTAAAAAAGCATAGACGAGAAAGAAGGCATAAGGTTTAAGCAACGAGAGGAGTGGGTGTCCAAACGTGCACGACCTTTATCAACTGAGCGAGGTCCGCAACAATAACAATTTTCTCAGCGACTGGCGGCTGCGTCGCGAGGATGCACTTTATTGCGTCAACACGTTGGGACCATGCCGGGAGAAAAAAAGTCTTCCTCAACGGCGTTGACGCTGCAGCCACTGCAATAAAGTTGTTTCCACAATAAAATTGTTTCCATCCATGCAGCCACTGCATCGATGCGAACAGCCAGCCACACTTGGCCGCTAGATTGAAAACCGCGTTTAGTTTCTGTGTCCCCCGTTGCAGAGAGTGGCACACCGTGCGCACTTCGTTATCGAACTGTATCCTCTCTACAGACTGCGAGCTTCGCGCTGGAACCATTTGTGTCGAACTTCCTATTTCGATTCTCTCTTATCTTCTTTGCGCTCGCTGAGGTGTCGCGCGGTGTTTTCGTTGGTACCTGGCGTATTAAGATCGGTGCGTAGTGCATGATCTTGCCGGTATATATGTTATCTATTCTGCACAACAACCATAGCTGGTTTTCCCCATGACAACTTGGCGCATTGTGGCGGAGAGACACATAAAAAAAGAAAGAAAAAACTGGTGGCGATATTGACTTCTCTGAAGTATCTTATAGAGAGACGTCCTTTATTGAAAGAACACAGACGTTTGCCGACATGTAGACAACCGCTGGCATGCTACTATGTATAGAGAGGGGAAATGGGATTTAAAGTTTCCAGTAGAGAGGGAAAAGAGGTAATCATTGTCTTCGGAAATCATTGTGTTAGATCAAGTTCAACGAAATGGTTTAAAGAATTGAAAGAAAGCTAAAGTCTGTCGTGTGCGTCACTTTGACGTCAAACCAACTGTACTGGGTAATCACTGTGTTAGATAAAATTCAACGAAATGGTTTAAGGAATTAAGAGAAAAAACACTGAAGTCTGTCTCGAGTCACTGTGACGTCAAAACAACTGTGATGCAAGCGCCCGTCCACCTTCTGCTGTGCGCTGTGAGCAGACGAAAAGAAAACAAAAAAGAAGAACTTCGCAGGACTCTGGTGGGAGTTAGTTTGTTCATGAGCCTTGAAGCAAGTTTTTCCGGCGCTAAACAGACGAGGCGAAATACCAGGAAATTGCCTGTTGTCGACCATCGCGTCCCACTTTCCTGCATAAAAAATATGATGGGAGAGATTGTAATACCGCTTGATTAAAGGTGACTTGGACTGAACGTGTCTCAGGCTGGCTGTATAATTACTGAACATGTCATTACAATATTCATTATGGCCCATTTCCAGAAAGCACGAAACGATGTAGAAGCGAGGAGGTACTTGTTAATAATTCTGCGTGCCTTTCAATCATGTCGTGGTCTTAATTGAAGTTCCCGGATGGCACTTATGAATTCAGTCGATCGAGTAACATGAATGAATGGAAAGATCTGTTAATGCCAGTGGGCGTGATTATAGCTCGGTCGCTCACAAATCTGCCACGTGTGCCGAACGTTGGGGCAAACGAAAATTGAAGGCACGGTGCTCGGCCTTCGTGGGTGGTTTCGTATCTCCCTGCCGTACGCGATAATGACGAAGAAACGAAGCTCGATTGATTAACGGCTACACGCGAAGTCATTAGGAGCAAGAAATAGGCGTTCTCGCCAATGTTATTGACGCGTAGTTGGAAATGTCGTAGGTTCGTGGAATTCTTTTCATGGTTAATGCAAGCAGTGGCAGAGATAGATAGATAGATAGATAGATAGATAGATAGATAGATAGATAGATAGATAGATAGATAGATAGATAGATAGATAGATAGATAGATAGATAGATAGATAGATAGATAGATAGATAGATAGATAGATAGATAGATAGATAGATAGATAGATAGATAGATAGATAGATAGATAGATAGATAGATAGATAGATAGATAGATAGATAGATAGATAGATGCTGATACGCGTCCATAATTTCCTTTATAACTATATTTTAGTCTGAACATTGCGAGAGCACCCGCCACGGTGGTCTAGTGGTTATTGTGCTCGACTGCTGACCCGAAGGCCGCGGGATCGAATCACGGCCGCGGGATCGAATCACGGCCGCGGCGGCTGCGTTTTCGATGGAGGTGAAGATGCTTTCGGCGCGTGTACTTACATTTAGGCGCTCGTGAACGAAGCACAGGTGGTCTAGATTTCTGGAGCCCTCAACTACGGCGTCCCTCATAATCATGACATGGTTTTGGGACGTTAGATTCCCATAGTTATTGTAATAATAACATTTCGAGAGCCAGGAATTCGCTCACTTGTGGATAGCTTGCACTGAGGTCGTCGAGGTCTCCATCTTGGGGTAGTAGCACGTCAAGAAGATGCGTAAACACCGAAACGTGACAGCAAGTCGTGCGCCGAGAAATCGATCAATAACACTGAAAAAGACACCGAAGAAGCGCAACCGTAACAAACTCGAAACAATGCAATCATGATGACGCTGCGTACTGACGTAGCCGTGGCCGCTATGTTGGGGTAATAGCGCGGTGAAAAGCTGTTTCCGTGACGCCAAGTGCAACCTATTAATACAGGCCTAAAACAAGGCTAGCAATGCTGAAAACCGCTTTCAAATAAACGAACGTCTCAAATAATACAATTAACAGAAATAGCCAAGAAGTAATCGCACCATTAACTTAAAATCGCTAAGAAGGCTTTGGAAACATGCCGCTGACACCCGCGCAACGCGAGAGAGGGCGCCATCGCCTCGCCAGGCACTCATTCATAGAGAGAAACTAAAAATAGCGCAACGGGAATCGCCGGGTGCTCGCGCTGAGCACTTCCTCAGGTTTCACGGCTGTGGAACTGCATGTAGCGCAGGATTTAGAACTACACCAATCGCTACTCAAGAACGACATCAGCGCTGGACCTAAATTACATTTAGCGCTGGATGTGATTCAATCATCGGTAAAACGCATTCATCACCGCCGATCAATTTATGTTTCATAAGCGTGGGTGTATAGTCCAGTGGTTGTGACACTTACCTTGGGACTGTGAGGCCCGGAGTTCGAACCCCGTCTCGCCATGGATGCTTATTTTACGAATTTTTTTATTCACTCCCCCTTCACCTTTACGTTAGAGCTCCTCTCCTCGGTCGATCATGTGATCTCTTTCCGTCCCCCCTTCCTCACGAGCTGCATTTCCATGTTTTTTTTTAATCATCGGTACTACGCATTCCTACACTTCCGACCAATTCATGTTGCGTAAGGGTGGGTGTATAGTCCAGTGGTTGTGACACTTGCCTTGGAACTGTGAGGGCCCGAGTTCAAACCCCACCGTACCAGGGGAACTCATTTTATTAATTATTTATTCACTTCCCCATCACCTTAACGTTAGAGCTCCTCTCCTCAGTCGATCACGTGATCTCCTTCCGTATCCCCTCTCTCAGGAGCTGTTTCTTAATCTTTTTTTTTTTAATTATCGGTACAACGAATTTATACACTTCCCACCAATTCATGTTGTGTATGGGTGGGTGTATAGTCCAGTGGATATGAGTATGACACTAGCCTTGGGACTATGAGGGCCCGAGTTCAAACCCCGCCGTACCAGGGAAACTTATTTTATTAATTTTACAGCGAAAGCTGTTATGAGATCATTTCAGCGGCCGATTTTGGCGCCGTAGTTGTCCGCCACTGCCGCCGCCGCCGCCGGTGTCCGTAACCACTATCGCTTGAAATAAGAAAAAAAAACGAAATAAGAAGAAATTCTAGGATGGAACGAGGTTCTAACCTGGGCCCTCTGCGTGGGAGCCCAGTGTTGTACCTCAGAGACATGCCGGTGCTTTTTCTGCTTTGCAAAAAGGTCCTATACAGGCTTCATGTCGGGAAGGAACCACATTAACATATGCAAAATAGCGTGGTAGAAGAGTAAAATAAGCACCAGGCGTCGCACAACGCGAATTCTGTAACCAGGCACCACACAATGCGAATTGCGTAACGAGTAGGTTGTTGGATGCTTCCAACCCATTACAAAGGGCTCCGCCATAATTCTTCATTTTCATCAGACACAGCATCAACAAAGTGCGCATAGTGCCTTACATGCGTTTAGCAGGTACCACGGCTCTCCGTAGAATGACGAAAAATGGCATAGTTCCTGCTTCCCTACTTCTCAAAAATTACAATGATTTATAACGTAGTGGGTTCCCCGCAAGTGCACTTGTATTGGTTGCCAAAGAAGCCCACAAGCGCATGATCCATTTTCTCGGGGTCTCAGTAAAGTTCTTCGCCCCCCCCCCCCCTCTCTCTCTCTCCCACGTCAACGTATGTTATACAGCATGGCGGGAGAGGGAAATAGCGACCGGGCGTCACCCATTGCAAATTGCATTGGGTGACGCCCGGTGGGCCGTTTAACTGGTGGGCCGTTTAAAGCTTACAACCCATTACAAAGGGATGAGCCATAATTCTTCATCCTCATCAGTCGTAGCGTCAACAAAGTGCACATAATGCCTTACAGACGTGTAGCTGGTGCCTCGATCGCTTCTCCGCAGAATGACGAATAATGGCTTAGCAGATGCTTCCCAACTTCACAAAAATTGTGATTTACGGCGTAGTGGGTACCTTGGTAGTGTACTTGCATTAGTAGCCCCAAGAGAGCCTACAACGGGCTCTAGAAACGCCGCTCTGAAGGGAGCTTCGCTGTAAAAATAAAACGGGAACACTGAAATCACAATGACAGTGGGTACTGCAGTCTTGATTGTTGTCACAATAGAGCGGCGAGTACAACGCCACCAACGAAGTCACGTGACTAGTGTTTGAGAGCGGTTGGTTGTTAGGGGAAGCGAACACGAAGCCGTGCTTCCCTCCAGTCGCAGCCATTGCAACGCAGGCGACTGCCATGCGGTCCGTATTTCTGATGCGACTGGACACGCCCGCTCCTCCGGGGAAAGAATTGCGCCGGCTGGAAAGAGGGAAAGCCGCTAGGGAAATCTGCTGCGTGGACGCCTGCCAAGGGTGACGACCGATTTCGCCGTCTAGCACACCAATGAAACCCTCCGCGAGATGGAACCCGGACTGCAGAAGAAATTCCCCGAAGCCCGAGGCTCCCGGCCAGAACTCAGCTTGTATATGAGAGTCTGTACTCGTTTGTCCTTCGTAGTGGCATGGCAGCGAGGCAACATTTCTTGTCTTCAGCTAACAGAAATTAAAGGCTACTGCTCAAATGAGAGGTTCGGCCTTAGGTAGAGTAAGAGTGCAAGAATGTAATAATTTCGCATAAGAGCGCGCTAACAACGTTAGTGGACCGCCAGCAGTCAGCAGTGGATCTTTGGGATGGAAAATGCATGATGCGCGGACTCCTTCGGAATGCGGAACAGCATGGCATATCCCCTAACAAACTGATCTTCCTTCCCATTGTGTACGTGACATAGGCAAGCGTGCGTGTTGAATGGTCATGCCTTTTCGTTAAACATAGTGCATCGATTGTGTCGTGTTCTTTCTGCTTCAGCAGATTGGACCGGTCTAGTCTCCTCTGTTTGCAAGTAGAGACCGGTGTGTCGTGCACGTGAAGCACTCGTATGCCTGGACGACTAGTTCACCACTGCATCATACAAAATTAATACCTGTTGTACTTCGTCCAAGTAGCTTAAGCTCTCGATAGTCCATATCTTACGGCTTCTTTTTGTTAGATGCGAAGCATCTTATAGCGGAGTTCAAACCGGTGGTGGTGGTGGTGCGCGGCGTGACCACCCTTACTGCGCGTGCGCATACCCTCTCCACACACATACTCTCCCTTTCCCCTCTCCACTCACCCTCGTCCCTCCTTTCCACTTCCCCTCTCCCTTTCCACTTTCTCCCCTTTCCTCTCTCCCAACCCCTCTCCACTTTCCCTCACTCCTCCCTCTCCTCTTCTCCACTTCCCCTCTCCCCCTCCACTCTTCCTTTGAAACGCGGGCTAGACATCCCGAAATTCTTTCCTACGCATCGCCGCGATGAGCGCCAGCGCATGCGCGTCCCCTCCCCCCCTCCCCCCCTCTCTCCTCTCCTACGCTGCCCCCCTCTCGCACGCCTGTCGACCGCGTTCCCCGCTCGCCTTGTGAGAATTAACGGCCAGGCTAGAGGGGAGACAAGACGCGCGTAGCGTTCCTCTTCGCGTTCCACGACGCGAGGTCGATAGCATGCCCAGCGAACGCCAACGGAACGCTATCGTGCAAGTGTTCCGGCTTCGTATCGCCTCATGGTCCCCTTTAGCGGGAAATGGTGTAATTTTTCAGTGCATACGGCCGAAGTCCCAGTCGCACGACTATATCCCTCAGTAGGCTGCTAGATGATAGGAGCGCGAAGGTTCTCCTGTTGTTGCCGCAAGGCACATGCCTAAAAATTTTATTATGATGAAATGAAACTTTCAAAAATCGAAAAATAGAAGATTTGCAAAGACAATAATGGTCTTACCTTTTTGATCCAAAACGCACATGCAATCAATTTTATCTAAACGGAATGAAACTTTGAAAAATCAAAAACAAGAAGCATGCCAAAGGCAATAGGCGCACCTTTTTGATTCCAAAATACGCATACAATCGCTTTATTTAAATGGACTGAAAATTTAAAAAATACAGAACTACAAGACTTACAGAGGCTATACGCTTACCTTTTTTGGTCCAAAATGCACATGCAATCAATTTTAGTACATTGGAATGAAACTTTCAAAAATCGAAAACTTCAAGGTTACAAAGGTTTACCTTTTTGGTCCGAAATGCGCATACAGTCAATTTTAGTACAATGAAATGAAACTTTCAAAAATTAAAAGATAGAAGATATCCAAAGGCGCGCCTTTTTGACCAAAAATGCGCATGCAATGAATTTGAGTACAATAGAATAAAACATTCAAAGATCGGAAACTAGATTATTTCTACAGGCTTACCTTCTTGGTCTAGTGCTTCTAGTGCTTCTTGGTCTAGTCCTTCTAGTGCTTACCTTCTTGGTCCAAATTGCACATGCAATCAATTTTATTTAAATGGAAAAAAACTTTCAAAAATCGTAAAATAGAAGATTTTCAAAGGCAATAGCCTTCCCTTTATGGGCCAAAATTCACATGCAATCAGCTTTATTTAAATGGAATGAAACTTTTAAAAACTCCAAAAATAGAAGATCTCCAAGACTTACCTTTTTGGTGAAAAATCCACATGCAATCAATTTTAGTTGAATGGAATAAAACTTTCAGAAATAAAAAAAAATAAGGGATGCTTAAGCTTCGCCTTTAAGAGTCGAACGCGATAGCGATATCCGGCCGTATCCTCATTCCTCATCGTGCTCTGTTTCTCTTGTCATTATGTTCAGTCGCCCGGTCTCTCTCTCTCAAACGCACACACACACACACACACACACGCACACACACACACACACACACACACACACGCACACACACACACGCACACACACACATACATACACACACACGCGCACGCACACCCACAGGCACACACACACACACAGAGACACACACACACCCACACGCACGCGCGCGCGCACACACACACACACACACACACTTGACATACCTTTAGTAAAGGAACAGGTTTCCGCCCTCTTCAGCAGCACTTTTATAACAGTGTACCCACTACGTGTGTGTAAGAATGCGCGCACTAATGTGTATGCCCTTTGTAATGGGTGGCATGTGTTAAACCAGCAGCAATTACGCGCGTGATACTTTTTCGAAGTTAATAATATCTGGGGTTTAACGTCCCAAAACTACGATATCCGCCTCGTGCATCGGTATGGTGGCGCCACCGCTCGGCTCCCCTGGTGACTAGCGAGGAGAAAGGAAGATGTGCCCTCTCCCAACCCCCCATAGGATCCCATGCATTTTGAATCAAGTTTGCGATTTCGTTGCGCAAAAACAAACTAGCGCCATCTCTCGACAATACGCCACACCGACGACGCAACACGTCCTCTTGCTTCCACCGACTGGCCATGCTCCAAGCTAACTCCACTAACTCCTCTCTCCACTTTCTTTTATTTCTTTCGGTGGCCGTGAGAGCGCGCGCTGTGCACTGTGCTGTAGCGTACCCGACAAGACCGGCTGGGCTCGTCGCGTCTTCCTTGAACGTTGCAACGTTAATATTGTGTTAAGGCGGTGGCCACACGTCGGACGACGAGCCCTGATTTCGTTCAGCTGCCATCTCATCAACGGCAATGTTTCAGACGCCTCAGTTGTGTACTTTTGTCCGTTGGTTGCGGGACAAGATGGCCTCCTGCAAGACCGCGTTTTTCCAAGTCAGCTGTGTGCGTAGTTCTCGGCGTCGTAGAAGTTTGATGACGCGAGGACGTCAACTGGTGCTACATCGTGGGAACCGCTGAAGTGACTGCAAGCTTGACGACATTGTGCCAGAATATTCTAGCGTACTGTACGCGCACGATTGTGCTACACTTAAAATACCGCGCTTGGCCTCGAGCGTCAACCTGGTACGCCTGTGTGCAACAGGCGTGTTGTTATCGTTGTTGCGACGGTTAATATTGAATTGCAATTGGAATACCGTTTTGGCAAAGGTAAGTGAAGCTGTAAGTAGTTGTTCTGCTATATGCTCGCTACCCCACGAACATTACTTCTAGAATCGCATTTTATTTTGAGCTGCACGTACCAAAGGAGAATCTAGCATACGAGATACATTGCACGCGTGCGCATTTCCTATATAAATCTGAGTAATGCCACGCGTGCGCATTTCCTGTATAAGTCTGAGTAATACCATGCTCAATTTAAAGCGCATGTGTTAGAGGATTGTGGCTTCAATGGTGAAAGTGATTAGATATTCCGAAATATGTGATTGCAATGCAGTTAGAACTTTCTCATATGTTAATACGGTCTGTGAACAAAAAAAAAACGCTGTGTGAATGTTTGTTGGTCATTTGCTACAGTACTTTCACGCATTATTATGCAGCTGTGTGACGGCTGTTAAAACGTTCAGCAAGTTAGATTTTGGTTTTCTTGGCCTAGTTGAGTGCTACGAGTGTTGGGCGAAGATAAAATCGCGTGTCTTTTGTGCGTTTCTTAAGCAGGCATACAGCCGTAATAGTCATTGTTGTTGTACTGTTTGGGGTGTTCAATAAAACAAGAATGCTGTTTTGTACTGCAACAATTTTTATTTCATCTGTGTTAACAGATCACGCAAACAACTTGGACACATGCACGTAAGAAACGTACGCAGTGCATCGCGCGCACGCATTAAAAAACGGGCCTGTCATTTTGAAACAAATAATATAGAACAATGGACGTAACAGACGGCATGGTTGTCTAGTGGAGCAGCGTCGGCAGTACAAATATCAAACCAGAATGAAACATGAATAGAAAAACGGAGAGTAACAGGCGCTTTACCCACGGCTTCTCTGAGCCGCGCAGATCCACCTATCGCCACCGTCCGCCGTTGGTGGCGCCACCAGTACCACTGAAAGCAGCAGCGCACGAGGCGGATAGCCCCGTGGCGGGGCTACTTTTTCGAAGTTGCGATATACCCACTACGTGTTCGTAAGGGAATACGCGCAGTAATGTGGCCGGCTTTAAACCACCAACTCGTTATGCAGTTCACATGATGTGACGCCCTTTGACAATATACGCTTGCACCCCGTTTTGCTGCCATATTACATCTCGCACTGTGACACCTGTACACAGGACACGTATGTTTGCGAAGCATTAAAGTTAATTTCAGTGCAGTTCCGAGCAATGCAGTGGCTCTCATTCTGCTTCTGGACACGGACGCGTGCGGACGCAGGATGGTTGGCTCGTCAAGAGCTGTGAAAGCGGCCGACGCTGGCCGCGGTTTCTCGTGCACATCATTGCCCAAGGACTACCGTGTAATTCTGCCACCGTTGCTATCAGGAGAAGGACTCAGACGCACACTGGTTCTGCACTGCGACATCGCAGGGCGTCCGTATGGGATAAATGACTTTCGAAAACCGCTCAAGGAACTTGGCATCATTCAACAGGTGAGCGGCATAGGAGCGTATCAGATGTCGCACGTTTGGCTCCTTAACGTGAAGACAGATGAGGCCAAGAAGACACTTTTGAACGCTCGGCTATTGTCCGTGAAAGACCGACCTTGCCTCGTCGTCGATCCAGAAAGGCAAGAGGTTCGCTTGAAGTTGCACTGGGTAGCCTTCGACGTCAACGCAGAGACTGTACGGCGTGCATTCCGGGAGTACGGTGAAGTTAAAGACGTCGTCAGTGACAAGTGGAGAGATGAGGACTTCGAAGGAATTGAGTCAACTACAAGATTCGTTCGGCTTTTACTAAAGGAAGGCGTTACTACTGATCGTATACCGCACCAGATGCGTCTCGGCAGCGGTACCGCATTGGTGGTCGTGCCAGGACGAGCGCCGCTGTGTCTGCGTTGCCGGAACACCGGACACATTCGTCGCGATTGCAGAATACCCAGATGCGCTGGTTGTCGCGCCTTTGGACACGAGCAGATGGATTGTACTCGTTCCTATGCCAGCGCAGCAAGTCGAGGAACGAATGCTGATCAGAGTGAACTACTCATGGATGAAGAGGAAGCAGCGAAGGCTGCGGTGTCTGAGGAGACGGTGGAAGCGTCTCAGGCAGTGGTGACCAACGAAAGCAAGGTGGCGGAATCTAAACAAGATACAGACAGAACGACGGAGGTGGACGACGTGGTGAATCAGCGTTCCACTGAGGTGCAGATCCAAAACAGGCTTGAACCAGTTGACCGCCCTGATGCCACGGTAGACATGGAGACAACGGAGACCACGCCAGCCAAACGACGCCTGAACGACGGAGACGCGGCGTCCCAGCAGCGTCCGACCCAGGAAGAGCAAGGGCAGTGGCGAGTGGCTGGTCCCAAAAAGCCTCGGGGTGCCGGCCGTCTGCGTTCGTCGTCGCTTTCACGCGGCGGCGATGGGACGACGCCTTGAGCGTCGCCCCGACAGTGGGTCTCGGTTCATAGTGGAATAGGCAAGGTAAGCGCCGTTCGCTCGGCTTTCTCTCACCAAGATGGAGACGATTAGATTCGCGACGCTAAATGTACGCGGGCTTTCCGCCAAACGGCGGCAAAACCAGCTTTACCGCCTGATTATCGAACAAGATCTAGACATCGTCGCAGTACAGGAAACTAAAGTAGAGAGTGAAGAGCACGCCGAGCGAATGGTGCGGCCTTTCACGAGACACTATGATGTGTGCGTTTGTCATGCGGTGGGTACGTCGGCAGGGTGCCTATTGTTAATTCGGCAGAACCTTGGTGCGAAAGTGGAGCCCGTGACTACCTGTGAGGCGGGTCGTTTTATTATATGTGATTTCGCCTCGTTTAGAGAAAACAGGAGAGTGATCTGTCTGTACGCACCCACTAAGATTCAAGATGGAAAGAATTTTTTTGAAAAGCTTGATATGTTTTTGAAATGTGAACGTAAACTATTTTTTGCGGGGGATTTCAACTGTGTTTGTACGGGAAGTGACAAATCAAGTTTGGGACCACACAGTGATGCTAGCACTGCTACTATAATCGATATCTTAGCGGACGCTCAGCTAGAAGACGTAGGCGATTGTCTTAGCAGTGGGAAAGGGGTCACGTTCACCCACTTTCAGAGTACGAGTCACGCTAGACTCGACAGAGTATACGTGTCTACTGAACTGATCCCCTCGTGCCATGATTAGAGAGTTACACTTGCCCCGTTTAGTGATCATTGTTTGGTTTCGTTCTCCACGGGTAAAAACATAAAAGGAATTACAAACGCTTCTCTTGGGAACTCTGGAAATTTAATGTAAAGTTGCTAAAGGATGAATTTTTCAATCGCCTCTTTATAGAGGCCATGGAAGACAGCAACTAGAACATATGAAGGCTGGGGACATAAGTGGGAACTATTTAAACAGACCATTAAACTCAAAGCACTTGAGAGAGCCAGTACCCTGAGATATGCTGTAAAAGAACTTGAAGCTCGCTTGCGTGAACACCTCCATCAGTTAATAGCAGCGGAATGCACCCAGGTAGGAACATTCTCAGAGGAGATAAAAAGCACGAAACAGAAACTAGAGCTGATTGACCAAGAACGATATCGGGGAGCAATAATTCGAGCTCGAGCAGAAAACTTGTTCGCGGGAGAAATGCCAACAAAGCGAGCTCTGGGAGCTGAAAAGAGATATGCTTGCAAAAATGAAATAAGTGAAATAGATTATAAAGGAGCAACGTACAATAGGAAAGAAGCAATAGCCGGCGTTTTTTTCGAATACTACAAAGAGTTATTTACACCAATCAGTGTACAGGCTGATCGTTTTAAAAAGTGATTTCATTTCATTAATGCCAAGTCTGGCTGATGAAAGGAAGGATTTTTTGAAAAGGCCCATAACAGAAGAAGAGGTAAGAAAAGCAATTCACAAGCTAAACAATGGCAAGTCTCCGGGACCGGACGGCTTGAGTGCTGCAGTTTATAAGGCATTCCAAGACGTTATTGCACCTGTTTTGACGGAAGTATTTAACGAGGCCTTTGAACGTAAACGATTACCACCGTCTTTTTTGTCAGCCCACATGGTGTTAATAACAAAAACAGAAGATCCAGTGAAATTACGAAGTGTTACTGCATATAGACCAATCAGCTTAACTAACGTTGACTACAAGATATTGATGAAAGTATTGGCCAGGAGACTACAAACAGTTATGAAGGAACTGGTCGGGTCCCACCAAACTTGTGGTATAAAGGGAATAAAAATAACGACTAATATACATATAGCACGGTCAATCCTGGAAAGTTGTGACGCTATGCATCTCAATGTTGCCATGCTACAAATTGACCTTGAAAAGGCTTTTGACCGCGTGCCGCATGACTTGCTCCTTTCGATATTTGACCACGTGAATGTAGGGAGTTTGATCAGCGACGGAGTGCGAATGGCTTACACAGGATGTACGACTAGATTGGTAATAAATAAAACGGTGGGTGAGCGTATACCTGTGCTGCGCTCAGTGAGACAAGGGTGTCCACTAGTGAGACAAGGGTGTCCACTATCACCCATGCTTTTCGCCATTTTTCTCGAACCATTCTGTTTAAGCGTAATTAATAACAGCGAGATACGCGGTTTTAAGTTACATAAAGCTGAGGTCAGCCTCCTTGCGTATGCAGATGACATTGCAGTATTCTGTACCAGTTATGAGAGTATAATGCATACTGTTAATGCCGTGAAAACTTTTTGCCAGGTGAGCGGTAGCGCCGTGAACTGGGATAAATGTCTTGGATTCTGGCATGGGGAATGGGACGTCACACCAAGAGTATTTCTAAACATTAAATGGCAAGAAACACCAGCGAAGTAGTTAGGAGTGCCGCTGCAGTTCTACTGCGACAGTGAACAGTATTGTAGAAAAGAAACACAGGCTTTACGCAATAAGGCAGAGAAATGGAAAGGTTGGGGCATTTCCATATTTGCGCGGGCCACAGCGTGCTTGTTTTTAGTGAGCAAGCTGTGGTACGTCATGCAAGTTTTGCACTGCGGTAGAATAAACGTGCAAAATATACACAGAGTATTTGCAGTCTTCATTTGGAGCTCTGTCTGGGAAAAATCGAGCCGTACAAACCTCTTCAGAAAAGTACGAGATGGGGGACTTGGATTGGTTCATTTGTACATAAGACAACTAGTCAATCGTTTTCTTTTCCTTCAAGATGTAAATGACCCCTTTTTGAGAACTGTAATACAACTACGGCTGTCTAGAGTGCTGCCGGAATTTATGATATCGTCAGGAAATGTGCACGCGCCAATTCAGGGATATCTAAAAGAAGTTGTTTCTTCCTTTCGCTTCCTGTCAGTGTGATTTTCGTTAGAATATCTTACTGAAGTTTCACGTAAGAAATTGTGTAAAGACCTCGTCTGTATTTTATTGCCAGTGCCACTGTACCGTCAACTATACTGTGCAGGCGCAGGACAGGATGTTCTGAAACGTGTTAGAAGGATGCTTGTAGCGCCAGGGGTTAAAACCTTTTTCTTTAAATTACACACTGGTACTTTACCAGTTAAAACATGGTTGGTAGATAGGTGATTATTCGTACCTTGGGGTACACATTGTTTCTTATGCAATAAACCGGAAACAATTGAACACGTGTTTATAGACTGCTGGAGCGGGGTGTTCTTCTGGGACATATTACAGACGTCTTTGAAAAAAGAGTTACCGTTAAGTCCACATGGCATCCGTTTTCTTTCTGTTAAAAATGATGATGGAGTACCTTTTGATCTAGTCATGCTCCTGGGCCTGTATAGTATATGGCAAACTCGAACTGACTTTGACAATGCGGATGTACAAGTGAGATCTGTACGGGAATATTTCTGCGAATCAGTGTGCCGTTTTCTTGAAGTGCTGAAAGGGCAGGAGGATGTACCAGAGTGGATTTCACGAGTGGAACTATTGTTGCGCATGCCAAAGTTTTGATTGTAGTCAGCTCAGTGCTGACGGTTCATAATTGCAGTTTGTAATTGTATAGCTCTACCCTTGTTTTTTTTTGTGAGCATGTAAATAGTCTTGATATGCAAGGCAACAAGGAAAAAAAATGCAGTGGCTCTGTGGTAGAACAACTGCTTGCCACGCAGTCAGCCTGGGTTCGATTCTCACTTGAACCTAAGATTTTTTTATTATTTATTTTATTTGCATCTTTCTCGATTTTTCGGTCACGGACAAGATGATGATTTTTCGCTCCCAACCAACGACACCGACATCGACTCCGACACACCGGAATTTTTGCGGAACGAGCTCTTTCACGCTATCGCGTTAATAGGAGGTTTCGAAAAGCAGTACGCTTACCTTTTCGGTCCGAAATGCGCATGCAATCAGTTTTAGTACAATGGAATGAAACTTTCAGAAATCGAAAAATAGAGGGTTACCAAAAGCAGTACGCTTACCTTTTCGGCCCGAAATTCACATGCAATCAGTTTAAGTACAATGGAACGAAACTTTCAGAAATCGAAAAATAGAAGGTTTCCAAAAGCAATACGCTTTCCTTTTCGGTCCGAAATGCACATACAATCAGTTTTAATACAATGGAATGAAACTTTCAGAAATCGAAAAATAGAAGGTTTCCAAAAGCAATACGCTTACCTTTTCGGTCCGAAATGCACATGCAATCAGATTTAGTACAATGGAATGAAACTTTCAGAAATCGAAAAATAGAAGGTTTCCAAAAGCAATACGCTTACCTTTTCGGTCCGAAATGCACATGCAATCAGTTTTAGTACAATGGAATGAAACTTTCAGAAATCGAAAAATAGAAGGTTTCCAAAAGCAATACGCTTACCTTTTCGATCCGAAATGCACATGCAATCGGTTTTAGTACAATGGAATGAAACTTTCAGAAATCGAAAAATAGAAGGTTTCCAGAAGCAATACGCTTACCTTTTCTGTCCGAAATGCACATACAATCAGTTTTAGTACAATGGAATGAAACTTTAAGAAATCGAAAAATAGAAGGTTTCCAAAAGCAATACGCTTACCTTTTCAGTCCGAAATGCACATGCAATCAGTTTTAGTACAGTGGAATGAAACTTTCAGAAATCGAAAAATAGAAGGTTTCCAAAAGCAATACGCTTACCTTTTCGGTCCGAATGCCACATGCAATCAGTTTTAGTTACAATGGAATGAAACTTTCAGAAATCGAAAAATAGAAGGTTTCCAAAAGCAATACGCTTACCTTTTCGGTCCGAAATGCACATGCAATCAGTTTTAGTACAATGGAATGAAACTTTCAGAAATCGAAAAATAGAAGGTTTCCAAAAGCAATACGCTTACCTTTTCGGTCCGAAATGCACATGCAATCAGTTTTAGTACAATGGAATGAACTTTCAGAATCGAAAAATAGAAGGTTTCCAAAAGCAATACGCTTACCTTCTCGGTCCGAAATGCACATGCAATCAAGTTTTAGTACAATGGAATGAAACTTTCAGAAATCAAAAAATAGAAGGTTTCCAGAAGCAATACGCTTACCTTTTCGGTCCGAAATGCACATGCAATCAGTGTTAGTACAATGGAATGAAACTTTCAGAAATCGAAAAATAGAAGGTTTCCAAAAGTAATACGCTTACCTTTTCGGTCCGAAATGCACATGGAATCACTTTTAGTACGATGGAATGAAACTTTCAGAAATCGAAAAATAGATGGTTTCCAAAAGCAATACGCTTACCTTTTCGGTCCGAAATGCACATGCAATCAGTTTTAGTACAATGGAATGAAACTTTCAGAAATCGAAAAATAGAAGGTTTCCAAAAGCAATACGCTTACCTTTTCGGTCCGAAATGCACATGCAATCAGTTTTAGTACAATGGAATGAAATTTTCAGAAATCGAAAAATAGAAGGTTTCCAAAAGCAATACGCTTACCTTTTCGGTCCGAAATGCACATGCAATCAGTTTTATTACAATGGAATGAAACTTTCAGAAATCGAAAAATAGAAGGTTTCCAAAAGCAATACGCTTACCTTTTCGGTCCGAAATGCACATGCAATCAGTTTTAGTACAATGGAATGAAACTTTCAGAAATCGAAAAATGGAAGGTTTCCAAAAGCAATACGCTTACCTTTTCGGTCCGAAATGCACATACAATCAGTATTGTTATAATGGGATGAATAACTCAAAAACAGAAATATAGAAGAATCCCAAAGGCTATAGGCTTACCTTTATGGTCCAAATTGCAAATACAATCAATTTTATTATAATGGTATAAAATTTTGAAAAATCGAGAAATAGAGAGAGAGAGAGAGGGAAAGGTTAGAAGAAAGGCAGGGAGTTTAACCAGAAGAAAGTTTGTGTTTGCTGCCCTGCATTGGGGTAGGGGTAAGGGGGGATAGAAAGGTAAGAAACAAAACAGATTAAAAAAAATTCGGCAGATCCCACGCACCGTGGGAATCGATGTTATGCGAAGCATGCGCGGGATGGTGACTGTGGTATAATTTTTCGCATAAAGCGAAACGTTACGAAATGGCACTAGGGAAATGTGGAAGTGGTATACGCACACTCATATGTTGAAGAGTAACATATGTATTGTATAACCAGTTGTTTACAGTTGCGTAACGATGCCAACAGCAACGTGGGTGTTACCAACACCTGACGTGGTAAGCTGATATGTAGTGCTTATATTCTTTAATACTGGATAGCGCGAATCCGAACAGGATAAAGAAGGAACACAGATGCACAGGACAAGCGTTACTCGCAACTAAGCTTCCTTCAGAAAAGTTTCCCTAGATATATACACAGCCCAGTGACACGCGCAAGCGCACTGCACATACGTTACAGTCACAGTTACAGTTGTTATGCTTATACTTGTCCGTTATCACGGAGAACGCACGCACGTTTCATGAACCCGTGTGTATGTGAAGAAGGGGTTCTTGACAGTTCTTGATCAAGGCCATCACCACCGTGATTAGTGAGCACCAGCAGCTGGACCATGGACCGGACTTCTTAATCGGATACGTTCGTGATTGCGGCAATGGGGAGTCTAAGTGCAGTGAAGTGCAAGGTATAGTGCAGCAGGTGGAAATCCGGGATGCTTCTTACAATGAAATGATCTATGATGCCTCCTGTCCTGGACGTGGCAGCGAGGTCTCTTGATGCCCTGTCGACACCCAAGCCGTCTTTCATGCAGTTAAGGGCCAAGCGTTTTGGGTCTTGATGAATCTTGAAGTCACCGGTAATGATGGGAAGCCTGGTTCTCTCAGCAGATTTGTTGTAGGAAGCACTGACTCCGGTTTATGCGTAATCACCGTGGTCTACATTGCAGACCACGTGGATGAGAGGATGGTAGTTGAGCGTCTTCCAGGAGTGTTCTGTCTTCGGCTTCTTCACTTTCCTTGCGTCCGCCGCGGTGGTGTAGCGGCTACGGTGCTCGGCTGCTGACACGAAGGTCGCGGGTTCGATACCGGCCGCGGCGGTCACATTTCGATGTAGACAAAATGCTAGATGCCCGTGTACTGTGCGATCTCGGTACACACTGAAGAATACCCGATGGTCAAAATCGCTCAAGCCCTTAGCTACGACGTCTCTCATAATCATATCGTGGTTTTGGGATGTAAAATCCCAACAACTATTATTATTATCGCTTTCCTTGTTTGTCAATGTGTGTATGCGTGGTTACTGTGTTGGTTGAGACCATGTATCTCCTGTGGCACATACCCCGCATAACATGAGCTCTGGTATACGGGTATGTGCCACACGTGACTGAGAGAAAGGGTTTCATGACGTACGCGACAGGTAGTTTGCGTTATTCATGTCATGACTAGTGAATCTTGTTCGTCATAAACTGATCCCCTGCTATGCCAACTTTGGTGTACTACAAGTTATCGAGACGACCAGGAGAGCGCCCAGACGTAGGCGGCTAGATAGATAGATAGATAGATAGATAGATACGTAGATAGAAACGGCCAAAGTGCCTGAGGTTCGCTAAGAAATGCTTCGCATTTAAAAAAAAGTAGGGCACACACACTCAAGCGCGGGAGCACCATAGTCTTTTAGCGAGGTCGGTTGAGCGAAGAAGCTTCAGCAGCACCTTCGTCGCTTTCTGGTTGGAAGCTCGAACGTTCCGGCACTCCAAAATTGATTGCTCAGAAAGCGGCTGGTCATCGAGGCGTGCTAGCGTTGCTGTGAGCTGTTGTTCTGGGAGCTAAGATTTTCAAAGGCACGTGTGGCTTTCTTGGTGCGCATGAACTTATATAGCTACACCTTTGCAGATCGACGCATTGACTTGATGTATACGCATGTACAAGAATATAACACAATGATGGAAACTCACACGCAGATGTACCCAAGTACATAGTACAAAAATATGCATAGTGCTTCCCATCTTGCACTCTGTTGTGTTCGTACAGGCGTGCGTATCTATATACATTATTCGTACATCTGCTTGGGTTAGCTTGCGTGCTTGTGTATACGCTTGTACTTGTTTTTTCGTCAGGTCAGAATGTGCATGCCCACATGTGTGGCTATGAGTTCGCGCGCACCAAGAAATTTTGGGCTTTGCCCCTTCGTCAATATGTCGTAATTGACGACAGAACACTAGCGGTTGCAGAGGTATTGTGCAAACTTACCATGGCAAATGCAGCGTTCTTGCGTGCGCAGAGCCGTACGTGAGAACGTACGTCGCTATTATAGGAAACATATAGAACTCCCATTTAGATCACGCGGCAGGAAGCACCTATACACAAACGAACACGCGCGCACGAAATATGCGCACGCATAATTCATTCCTCCTTCTACCTCCCGCCTCTTGGAAACTTACCCATGCATACACAATCACAAAGACGCATGCTCACTTGCTAGAACTCAATGCGATCGCTTCCAAGCGGCCCCACGCTGTCCAGTGAGAGTTCCGTAGCGCTCTCTGGTCAGTGGGCTGAGTCTATCGAAGTAGAAAACACAAAAAAACGCGTTCCGGTTGTCCTCTTCCCTTTGTCCGAGTAAGGCGGGATCACGTGACCCAACTTAGCACGTCACAACAAGTGCAGCGCCCGTGTGGCCAGTGGCGGGCCTCGCGCCCGATAGAAGTGCTTACGCATTTAAACATTTGGATAAGCTTGCGTGGTTCTAGCTCTGACTCGCGTCAACTCACGTAGAACAGGAGAGCTTTCAATAACGCTCCACAATAAAAAAATATATCCGACGGAGCCGCACCGAACGGCGCGGGGTGCAACGCAAGACAAGCGACCACTTTCAAACTACCAACGTCCGGCGAAACAAAGGCTTGGGGGCAGCGAAGGCAAGGTCACGAGGTTGGCTTTGCTGCAAAAATGGATGCTTTGAGTGCGCGTGACAACGTTTGCCCGTAGGGGCGTGAACAATGCATTCGAACGAACGGGCTCTACAAGGAGAACGTATTGAGCGGGGAGTTTCAAATGAGGCAGCACCCATAGTTTGAAGACGCCACCCGCCGAGCATATAGCAGAATGCAATCAGAATGGGGGGCTCTTTGCACGCAATGGCACTTGGAAGCGCTTTTTTTGAAGCACGCAAATAACACTGTCCCGAAGAAATCTTTACTGCTGACGTGCCTCACCCTGCGATCGAGCTTATACAAGCCCAGACTCACTTTAGGGAGATAAAAGTACAGCCTTGTGTCCACTGCAATCAATCTCAGTAAAAGCATTTGCCCAGTGTCTAAATCACTCCCCATGCAACCGCGAGGGCTGACGCCGACTGACACGTCTATCAAAAGGACTGGCTTTAGGGAAGATAAGAGCACAACCTTACGCCAATTACAATGTTCATGCAGCCGTGCCAATATTTCCACTCATAGCGCTTGCTCGCCGTGCGTCATAGAACGCAAACGGTATGTGGGGCTTTAGGCACGAAGGGAAATCAGCGCTATTTCAGGTTCATGGAGTCTAACGTCCCAAAGGAACCCAGACTACGAGAGACGCCGTAGTGGAGGGCTTTGGATAATTCTCGACCACCTTGAGTTCTTTAACGCGCACTGGCATCGCACAGTGTACACCAGCCTCTAGTACTTCGCCCATATAGAAATGCGACCACCGCGGCCGTGATCGAAACCGTGTCATTCGGGCCAGCCATTGAAACCTGATCACTTCGTGGACAGGTTTCATTCGTGAGCCTAAAAGGTTAATTTGGTGAAGTGGAACTGCTGACTTTTGCTGAAGTTCGTTTTGCGACAAAGCGGATGTAGCCGACGCGGAGCCAAACGGAGCCGAAAGAACGAAGTTTAGAAGGTTAGTTTGCTACAATTACCTAGAGGGAACTCTGGCGCTGCGATCGTTCAGCCCCCATGGGAATGATGGGTAGTACACGGATTTGCCTAATCTTTGTGCTTACGGCTTCGAACGCACGTGTGGCTTTGTTTATTGCTGTGTTTTGGCGTTCGTTTCGGATAAAAGAATAGACCGTTGTGAACTTCGTGATCAGGTTTCAATTCGTGAGCCTAAAAGGTTAATTTGGTGAAGTGGAACTGCTGACTTTTGCTGAAGTTCGTTTTGCCACAAAGCGGATGCAGCCGACGCGGAGCCAAACGGAGCCGAAAGAGCGAAGTTTAGACGTTTAGTTTGCTACAATTACCTAGAGGGAACTCTGGCGCTGCGATCGTTCAGCAACCATGGGAATGATGGGTAGTACACGGATTTGCCTAATCTTTGTGCTTACGGCTTCGAACGCACGTGTGGCTTTGTTTATTGCTGTGTTTTGGCGTTCGTTTCGGATAAAAGAATAGACCGTTGTGAACTTCGTGATCAGGTTTCAATTCGTGAGCCTAAAAGGTTAATTTGGTGAAGTGGAACTGCTGACTTTTGCTGAAGTTCGTTTTGCCACAAAGCGGATGCAGCCGACGCGGAGCCAAACGGAGCCGAAAGAACAAAGTTCAGACAAATCCGTGTACTACCCATCATTGTCATGCTGGCTGAAGCGCCATGCGTTGCAGTTACCATATACACTAGCGCCAGAGTTCCCTCTATACACCTATTCCACCGGACATACGTCACGAAAATGCGGTGGCGCTGTCGTCGGGCGTTTAGTTTCGCGCGGTAGGCAAAAGCCGCTGTGCCTACCGCAGTTTCTGCCGTGTTTTCGCTGGTGCGTGCGCTGTGTGCCGTCGTGCAACGAACAAAAAACGGTCTACCGACGAGATACGTTGCGGTTACTTACGCAGAAAAGCACAAAAGAGGCGGAATAAGCTTCTGTCCGCTTTTTTTTTTTTTTACGAACACCGTCGCAAGAAATTGGCCGCAGCTGCTAAACATGAGAACTCGTCTGCGACGCCGGCTCATCGGTTGTGATAAAAATTGAGCGGTTTGGCGGCTCGTTTTACCTAACGAAAATGATTAGCTTTATCAAAAGTGTGTCATTATTACATCCCGCACCACATTTTTTGGCATTTAGCCTTGTGTGGAGCCATTGGAAGCATGTCTACCTACATAAGCGGTGGTAGCTTTGTAATATGCGGAGAATTCATCACGACTGAAAAATGTCGAAATCAGAAGGGTCAAAAGGATTTTGTAGTATTCGCGTCAACTAAAGTCGTGGCTCGGTTCATTAACGCAGCAGCGATCGAAAACACGACTTCGGCTACACTTTTCCAAATTTTATGCGGCTGCGATGACACACGCAACACAACGGCATTGGACACGGCTGTTCTGGCTGTGATTCACATTAACACATTTCCAAATCTGTCACACTCCACAGGCGAACTGCAAGCGTGAAATGTTCCGACTCTGTTTACGGGCTGTAGGCCTTCGCGGTCTCGACTTCAGCGTGCGGGCAGAGCCGCGACCCGCGATTGGTGAACCTGACAGATATGTAGCAGCCTTGTCCATGACATGCAGTAATTGTTTAATACGTTATCGTAGCTGTATCGCCGATTAAAGTGTCACCGAGATCGCCTTTCACTTTAGAATGAGTAACTTACCCGGCAAATTTGTTTATGTGCGAGGATTTACCGTAACGATTATGGACCTGTTCGTAATGTTACTCCGCGCATTTTCATACGGTAGCAAAGAGCGTCTTGCGGGGCTAGGAGACCCGTTCTTGCATCAGTTACCAAATTAACACGTACAAGTGTACTACAGCAGTGTCGATGGCATTTCGCGAATCAGTCACATTCGTGGCGTCAAGATACCTGATGTTATAGTGAGGTCATCATAGGTAGAGTTCCACGTCAACAGTTTTTATATATTTATTTCAGAGTCCTTGTTGGGGCCACGAAAACTTCCTCTGTCGCGGCCGCCCTGCCGTCCCTTGTAAACACGCGGGAGGCGCCCCGACGCGCGGTGCTCGGAGGCAGCTTTGCAGCTGCTGTGCCAGTTGTCACGTGATCATAGAGGGCGGTGGCGAGCTTTGGGCTGGGCGGAACCTACGCGCCGCGACGTCGCTACAAGCGCCTATGTCGACGGCGCCTACCGCTGTTTACAAACATGGATTAGGTCTATAGTGTAGCTATAGGAAACTCTGTGGAGCCAGCAGCCGAGCACCGTAACCATAATACCACCGAGGCGGCACTTTGCGGCCATTCTAAAGCACCTAAGACTATCCAAAACGAGTTGCTTGTGCTGACGTGGATTGTAGCCGAAATTAAATTAACAAGCCCAGAGCGGCTTTCAGAGAGATAATGGTAAAGCCTTGTGCTCGCTACAACCATGCACAGTAAAAGCGTTTGCTGGGTGATTAGTTCACTCTTTATACAATCGCGAGGGCTGACACTGATGGGCGCGATTGTTAAATGGATATGCGCAGACCGGCTTTAGGGAAGATAAAGACACAGTCTTGTGCCTTGCAAGGCTGTATATATGTGCACACAACCGTGCAATCTCGTCACTGCTAGATTTGGACATGCGCCATGCAGAATATTACCAATGGCTACCCGGAAAGCGTTTGCTCGGAGCGCATATCGCCTTCAATGTAACTACCAGTGCTGCAGCTGATTGACGCGTTCATTGAAAGTACAGTCGACCGCGAAGATTTGCGTAGCACTTCAGCGGTGGCCAAGAGGGAGAAGGTCTCGGAAGCCTGTGTTATCCGCGCGTTCTGTGCTCGCGCAAGGTATCGCTTACCTTCTAACTTCCCCTCGGTAACTGGTATTAAAAAAAGACTTCATTATCGTGCCAGTATGTATGTATTCTTCTATATCACAATCGTCTCAATGAAAAGGAAGAAAGAAAATTCGGCAGATCCCACGCACTGTGGGAATCGATGTAATGCGAAGCAGCCAGCAAAGAGCTGCATACATCGCCTTGTTTGTCATTGAGCCAAATGAAATCATTCATGCCATGGCATCTAGTCCACCATATATCGCATATTTGCCATGCACGCATGCATGCACAATCTAGTGTACACCATGCCAATGAAACGCATATTCTGGTATATAAATGCATGACCTGTCGTTTATGTTCATCACGCACTCGTGTCATGCCATACCAATATTGGTATATATCACGTTAACAAAACGGCCGGAAGCGCACTATGACAGTGGCATGTAAATCATACCGTACATGACATGCATAACATGATTCGCATGTTAAGACCTCTCATTTATGTTCGTCATACAGTCACATCGCGCAATACCAATTTTGGTGTATATCAAAGGAGCGAAATGGCTGCGAGTGCACCATGAGTAGAGCATGTAAAGCATGCCATACATGACATGAATAATATGGTTTTTCATGTTACCACCTGTCACTAATGCTCATCATACAGTCTCATCGCGCATACCAGTTTTGGTGTATATCAAGCTATCGAAACGGCCGCGAATGCACCATGAGCGTGGCATGTAAGTCATGACATACATGGCATGCATGTCATAGTTTTCATGTTATCACCTGTTATTCATGTTCTTCATACAGTCACATCGCGCAATACCAATTTTGGTGCATATCAATCTAGCGAAACGGCCACTAGTGCGCTATGAGCATGGCATGTAAATCATGTCGTACATTTCATGCATGTCATGATTATCATGTTACCACCTTTCATTTACGTTCGTCATACAGTGGCGTCGCATAATACCAATTTTGGTGTATACTATGCTAGCGAAACGGCCGGGAATGCACAATGAGCGCGGCATGTAAATCATGACATATACATAACGTGCATGTCATGATGTCCATGTTACCACCTCTCATTTACGTTCGTCATGCAGTCGCGTCGCGCAATACTAATTTTGGTGTATGTCAAGCAAGCCAAACGGCACGAGTGCGTCATGAGCATGACATGTAAATCATGTCGTGCATGTCATGCATGTCATGATTTTCATGTTACCACGTCTCATTTACCTTCGTCATACAGTCGCTTCGCGCAATACCAATTTTGATGTACATCGAGCTAGCGAAGCGGCCGCGAATGCATCATGAGCGTGGCAATTAAGTCATGACATACATGACATGCATGTCATGGTTTTCATCTTACCAACTGTCATTCATGTTCTTCATACAGTCACATCGCGCAATACCAATTTTGGTGTATATCAATTTACTGAAACTGCCGCTAGCGGATCATGAGCGTGGCATGTAAATCAGGTCGTACATGACTTGCATGTCATGATTTTCATGCTACCACGTCTCACTTACGTTCGTCATACCGTCGTGTCGCGTAACACCACTTTTGGTGTATATCACGCAAGCGAAACGGACGCGAATGCACCATGAGCGTGGCATGTAAATCATGACATACATGTCATGGTTTTCATGCTACCACCTGTTATTTATGTTCTTCATAAAGTCACGTCGCACAGTACCAATTTCGGTGTATATCAATCTATCGAAACGGCCGCGAGTGCGCCATGAGCGTGGCATGTAAATCATGTCATACATGACATGCATATCATGATTTTCATGCTACCACGTGTCAGTTATGTTCGTCATGCAGAAATGTCTCGTCATACCAGTTTTCGTATGTATCCCTTCATTTAAACGGCCGCGAGCGCCCCGAGACCATGTCATGTAAATCATGCTGCACATGACATACGCGTCATGATTTGCATGTTAGGACCTGTCATTATGTTCGTCGTGAACTCTTGTCACGCCGTACCAATTTTGGTATATATGAAATTAACGGATCGGCCGCAAGAGCCCAAAGGCCGTGGAATGTAAATCACGCTGTTCATGACATGCGTGTCATGATTTTCATGATATGACCTGTCATTTATGTTCGTGATAAGGCCGTGTTATGACACACCAATTTTGGTACACATCCGATTAACGGAACGGCCAGGGAGCCCAAATGCCGTGGAATGTAAATCATGGTGTTTATGACATGCGTGTCATGATTTTCATGATATGACCTGTCATTTATGTTCGTGATAAGGCCATGTTATGACACACCAATTTTGGTACACATCTGATTAACGGAACGGCCAGGGAGCCCAAAGGCCGTGGAATGTAAATCATGCTGTTCATGACATGCGTGTCATGATTTTCATGATATGACCTGTCATTTATGTTCGTGATAAGGCCATGTTATGACACACCAATTTTGGTATACATCCGAATAACGAAACGGCCAGGGGAGCACAAAGTCGTAGGCGGCTAGATAGATAGATAGATAGATAGATAGATAGATAGATAGATAGATAGATAGATAGATAGATAGATAGATAGATAGATAGATAGATAGATAGATACGCTCAAAGTCGCAGAAGTTCGCTAAGAAATGCTTCGCATTTAAAAACTTAGAAGACGCTTGAGCTTCACCCTCAGGAGCAGAAAGCGATGGCATAATCGGTCCCCGTTCACATCGCCTTCGCAATCGCTAGCCTGGCTTCGCTTCTTGGAGGACACCTCAACCCTGCCGTAAGACAAGGAATGTCTCTGTGCGTAAAATTGGCCATTTAAAACTATCCTAGAATGCGTAGTGCAAGCACAGTTGCGAAGTGCCCACTACGCCATAAAGGCTCGTTCACACCGGCGACTAGCAACGGTCGCGCGACTAAGTTGGTCGCAAAGCGACTGCTCGCAAACGGTCGCAAATGGCCGTTTTGGTCGCAAAGCGACTGCTTTGGCTCAGTCGCTCGCTGCTCGATTTTCAGTCGCGCGACTGCAGTCGCAAACCTCTGAACCAATCAGATGCGCAGGAACAGGACATCAGCCTATTTTACGGGGCAACGGCAATGCGAGCTGTATACGAGCAGACGTGAATTCTATGTCGCGACGTATATAGGTCGCACGCAGGTGTGAACATCGGTCGCTTTGAGTCGCTTTTTGAGCGATAGTCGCAAACGGTCGCGCGACCGTTGCTAGTCGCCGGTGTGAACCAGCCTTAAATCTTCTGTTTGCGATTTGGCGAAATACCGACCACACGTCCTTAAAGCAACACGCGCACCCGTGCAGCTGCACACTTGCTGATGCTGTTGCTGATGATCATCATTAATTAGGCCGCTGCGCTTTGTAAAGGGTGAACCTTTAAAACAACCACTGGTTGTGCAATTCCCTTGTTTTGACGTCTGCTGCGATTTCTACGCTTCTGCTACGGAGTATTACATGCGTTAAGGACACTCCTCGCACTACATGATATTCGTATAGGGTTTCTTTTTAACACGAAAGTGTTTTATGCCGGGGTCCACCACGGTTCCACTGACGCATTTCCGTCACGGATATGACGTTGTAAAATATAAATACTAACATATGGCAAAGAAAAAATACAAGAAAAGTTCTGTCACCGGGAGTCGTAAGTTCGAGGAGTCGTGGGGATCGAGGAGTCGATCGAGGAGTCCGCCACAGACGGCACGTTCTTCGCCTTACTAACGGCGTGCTATTTATATACACAAGTTGCCGGTGGCGGTACTCAGAGATCGGGGTACATCGGCGTGTTTTCGCTATCACGAGCGAGATGGCGCGAAGGGCTCGAAGGGCGCGCTTTAAAGGTCGTCTCCCCACGCGTTGAGATGAGCATGCGCCTCTACAGGGCGGGTCGCTCGTGCGCGCGCGTTTATCTTGTACGTCTTGCGCTCTCACCGCAAGTTTGCGTTGAAGTTGCAGAGAGAACCAAGGTCACTTCGCTCACTACAGCGGCCGCCTTTGCGAAAGAAGCGCGCTGCTCAGAAACAAATAAGTTACAACTGTGACAGTTCGCACTCACCCTGTGTATACTTTTGCGTTCGTTTCGTGTGTCCTCCTTTGTATTTGACCAGCGCGCTTTAACTGTCGAGCTGTGACGGTTGTTAGTTCGCGCTCATCTTGTGTATGTTCGTTCCGTGCGTCCTTTCTGCTTGAGCAGCGCGTTGCAAATTTCGAGCTGCTTGCCGTCCTTCGCATGGCATTACAACTTGTTGCTAAGCATTCATTCCTTCGTCCTCGGGGCGAAACAATGCACAACAAACGCTCAACTACGTATGTGAAGACACGTTTTACTTTCGTGATATACCGATTCCTGTGACAGAGGGATCAGCCATGTTTTTTTACGAAACTGCTTGAAGAACGGGCGCGGCTCTATGGTAGAACACGTGCGTCCCACTCAAGCCGAAGATTCCTATTATGTCTTTATTTGCATCTATCTCGTAGTTTCGCATGCGGACAACGCTGATTTTTTCGCTCCCAACAAACGACGCCAACAGCGGAATTTTGTCGAAATGATTGGCGTTATCGCGTTAATAACGCCATCGCCGTCGTGCTCCGTATATATATATATATATATATATATATATATATATATATATATATATATATATATATATATATGACCCGCAAAGAAAAAGGTCTTGAAGAAAGTTTTTCGGAGCGCGAGACCGGCAATTCTAACCCGCGACCACTCGCTACACGGCGCGACGCGTTTAAGCAGTCGACCACAACGCATATATATACTCCAGCCTACTAACGGCGAGTCCTTTATCTACCCCATTTATCGCTGGTGACACGCACACCTCAGAGGTGCTTCAGCGTGGCAGAGGTTTGTTCACTTTCTCCCGCGAGATTCCGCAAAGCGCAAAAGGGCGCGCTTTAAAGGGCATCGCCCAGCACGTATTTCGTCGCGCTGCGTGGATATGGGAGCCCGAGGGCGTCCGTACTTTGACTTGCAAGGCGTGGTCGCCTGTGCTCGCGCGCTTATCTATACAGGGAGTTCAAGAGATGACTTATACGATGCAGTTTTCTACAAGTTGGGCTCTCATCGCAAACTTTGCATTGAAGACGTAAAAAGCACCAAGATCACTTCGCTCGCTGCAGCGGCCGCGTTTGCTAAGGAAGTGAGCTGCTAACCGTTCTTAGTATAACAGTCCAGTTCGTTGCAATCGCATTCAGTGCTTCGCCCTTGCGGCGAAACTGTGACTTTTTTAATGTGCAATAAAGGGCAAAAAAGCTTTGGAGTACAAACGTTGGTGGTATAGTGACCTTCGAACCTTGTTCTCTACGCTGAGATGCCTAGTGTCTTACCGATTGGGCTCATACACGGCAGGTTCGTGCTCTATGCTTTGTGACACCATTAAACTTGGAGCGAAAGTTTTGCCTCGCCGCTTTCGTCACGCCGGGCTTGACAATGTAACTTTCGGTCCAAGTACCATGATCTGATAAGGCAGAATGCACAGGCCAGCTATCTAGAGACAGAAGTGGTTCTTGAAGGAGGGGGAGCTGTTTACTGCAACCCTCGCGGTAGTGTGGTTGACCGCCAGAAGGGGGCGTTGCATGCGGTCAGTATTAAAGTCCCTCTATGTTTCAAAAGTAGTGAAAGGTCTTGATCCAGCCGCCGCGCCCTGCGATAGGCCGGTTGGCGACACGTGACATTTTCGCCTTCGCGCCCCGCCCAAAGGGTCCAGCGGCGGCAGCGCTGTGCCGGTGAGAAGTACGGATCACTGTGTTTTCAAGCGTGGAGTTGGTTGATTTTGGCAAGTAGCGAGTACTTCACGCGCCTCTGTCGCATTGTTGTTGCAGACTAGAAGCGTTTATGTTCCTGAAGTTGAGTGGGCGCAGGAATTCTGCTTTTCAATTCAATGTTTGGAGCGTGACGTGCCAGTATGCCGGGCTTCAATGTCTTCGGTTGCCTGCCCGCGCGGAGGACAGAAAAAAGCTTTTCTTTTTTTTTTTTTTTGCTCCTCACGGTGACAAAAATATATGCTGAAGGAAGGTGTGGCCCCACAAAATCAGTCGCGAGAAGTTTGTGCCCGCAGAAAACACCCGGCTATGCGAAGTAAGTGATTTTGTAATATTTATGACTTCAAGCAGCTTTTCGCCTGGCCGGCATGCTTTTGTTGATGTTGTTGTTCATGAGCATTATCTGAGCAACGCTATCATTGCTTCGGTATTCTTTGTGCCGTAGATTTTGTACGTAGTAGTCAATGCAGAGTCACACGTCATATCTCGAACATTAAATAGCTCGTAACCCAATACAGCTGCCTTTGTTTTTATCACCGGGGTGGCTTCAACACTAAAAGCTCACAGGGAAATGACCATCTGGGATTAGTTTTTTGCCGCACCTTGCCGTGTTTTGCCGCACTCTGTGTGCGAGATTGATTAAGGCTTCTTCGTTGAAGCATTCCGCATGATGTTTTTCCTAGAGGACCACAATGCTTTTCACGAGTTCGAATAAATAATACTGCACGACACTGGGAGGAAAAAACTGAAACCATACATGCCGCACCGAGCATGTTTGCTAATTTGCCAAGGCATAAGGAACGGAAGCCACCCTACAAGCGAATGAGGGGGGCTCAGTGCTCACAGCAGGAAAGTTCGTTATGAATTCATGCAATAAAACCCAATTTTTCAATAAGTGCTTTTTTATTGTCTTGCATCTCTACAAAAAGCCACCAAACTCAGCTTCTCTGGTTGTAGTCTGGTTTTAGGGCCTGTAGGTGTATACATACCCCAAGTTTATTTGAAATTGCATTGGGTAACATTGCAACACACTTTTATATCTGCGGGACACGGAGGCGGCGCGGGTAATAAAAGGGGGACGGCTTTGGATAAATGCACGTCTTTAAAAACAGATAAACATTAAAATGGGCGAGACGATAGTGGGCATGCTATATTTCCTAGATCTTGAAAGGTACTCTGGTTGCTAATATCCCACAAGTGCAGTTGCACTGCATTTGTGGAATATCCGCCCTTCTCCTAAGTAAACCTCTCGGGGTGCTTTATAAACCAAATAAGCTTAGTTAAAGATGACCTGTAACCGTTGGAAGACTTCCGAGCGTTGACAGAGTTAAACCAATAATAGTGCGTATTTTACGCTGCGCACTAAAAGAGTGCTAGATGCCCGATGAAGCTTCCGAAAGTAGCGGTACGCTCACAACCTGCCTATCTTATTCGAACTAGAAAAGAAGCAATTTTAGCAAACCCATGTACTACCTGTACTTCAAGTTACGCTGAATCTCAAAATATGCGAAGAACAAAAAGAATAAATGCCCTGCGTGACAGTTGCTGTGGGGAACCCGCTCGGAACCTGCTTCGGAAACGCAAACGTTTTTATGTCATTGTTTAACGTGCTCCGTGCTCGTTAAAGTTGTTGTCCCTGTAGTTTGATAATTGATAAACATCTTAGGCCACAAATGTTAATAATTTACCGGTTCAAACGAGCACAGAGTTCGGTTTCAGGCACCCGCAAGATGCACAGGAGCGAGCGGGGCGTCGTCTGCTATCGCATGCTCCTTGGACCCCTTGAGAGGGCGCGCATGTAGTTGTCGCTACCTTTAAAAAATACAGGGACTTTAGTCAGTATATATATCTCTCTCACTCCCACTGGGATTAGCTGCTACGCGCTTGCCGGCCTTGGCACCCGCTGCTGCCTCCTTGGCCTCTCGACACGCAGGGTGTCGGTTAGGTGCATGCAGCGTTGGTACAGCTGCCTGTTGCTGCTTGTTGGCTGAGGCGTTCAGTCAGATCTCAGTGCTTTCACTTCGGAAGCTCATTAGAAGTGCTTAGGTGTCCCCTGATATATTTCAGACCTCGCTCTCAGAATTTCGTTCAAACTAAACCAGTAATGTTAGTGATCAAACTAATGTTAATCTGGGTAACATTATCATCCTCTGAAAGATAAGTCAGTATAACGTGAAACCCAGTTTGCTAACGCAAATGCTTAATAGTAAGAATGAGCAGTGCATGAGCTGCTGAATATGCGTTTTAGGACCCACTCGCCGTAGTTATTTGAAACAAAACCACTATGGCAGCTCAAATGCATCCAAAATGCCCTAAGCAAAATAAGGAAACATGAATTCACGAGCAGGCAGTGGTAACGACAATTGGATAAAGGTTTTATTTATACAGATGACAGCCGGGTGGGCGGGATGCACAAATGCTTGACATGAAGTAAAGGATTAGAACAACAGTAGGTGATGAAGGATGACTTGGGCACTTCGTTTGACGACACACTTGTGAGATATGACACATTTAGAATTGACCAGGAAAAAAGCAGAGGTGCGTGCACGCCATGTCCTTTCGAGTGTCGCGAATATCACACGATTACGGCCACGACAGAGAAGACTGAGGAAGAGAGAGCACCGGTGTCGGTATGCCAGCGCAGTGTGTCCATCTCCGCGCCACAGTTTTGTGTAGCTGGTGATCTTTCGACGGCGACCTCTTTCCATTGTGGCAAAGACCTGGTGGTAAGTAAAAACATGAAAGAAGTCAAAGTGAGAATTATCGAAAGTCAAAGGTCAATACGTGTGTCGCGAAGTAACATCAAGCTAAAAGTAAGAGTTCCTTCCACGTGAAAATACCTCCAGGCGCACATGTAGGATAAAGAGTGTCCCCATATATACCACAAGGAGTGTGTTTATTTAATGCGGAGTAAGTAGACTACAAGTGTCAGAGAAAGAGAGAAGCTCTTGAATGAATACAGCTGACGTTTGTTTAGTATGCCGCTTCATATAGCAATGACAACAAATTACGCGCACATTGCAAGCTACGCACCAACCGCACAGCCAAAAACACGTCGCAACACGCCACACACAACTAGAAATCGTGACCGCCTTCTCTTATGGAAGTAAATGCACCTTCACGGCGTGAGACCCGCGGGTGGCGTCAGCCCGTGGGCCTATTAGTACGTGTCACAGCTCAAACTGTGACAGCCTCAAATGCATACACGGTGGGGATAATAGGTTCTTTTTCTTACGGGCGTGAATAGCTTCAGGCTTTAAATCCTTGTTCTTGTCACGTGAAACACCCTGTATACACATAAATATTGTCACGGGCATCACGAATACACGGGAGACACAGAAGCGAGTGTATTACAATATTTACAGGGAGCTGTGCGCCAGAATGGCTGACAGCATCTCGCGCGGCATGCCACCTTTTTTCTGTCTTCGTCGTTGGGTAGGCTTCAACGACGTGCTCATGCACAGTGCCTCCATATATATATATATATATATATATTATATATATATATATATATATATATATATATATATATATATATATATAATATATATATATATATATACAAATATATATATATATATACCGGGTGTCCCAGCTATCTTTAGCCAAGGGTTTAAAAATACAATATTAGAGGCAGGCGAGTGAAATCACTTGGAAATTACTGACAGTCACCTTGCGCACTACAGACAATTTTTTGTTTGGTAATTAACTAATTTGTTAATTAAGATTATTTAAATAAATTGCTAAATATTGACTGTAGGCAAGAAATGCGGCTTGCAAAGTTCGAGGGCGTCTTCAGAAACCCCAATTCCATTATTTGCGACAAAGAAAGTCTCACGTATACCATTTTTTCCAAGCTGCAAAGAAAGCCCGCGAAATACAAAAAGAACCACGTGACTAGCGCATTCGCCCGCCGCGAGAATGCTGCCCTCAGCCGTGGTTTGAGAGAACGAAATCAGCCGTTGCCACGACTCGCCGGCTCGGTTGCAGCGGTAGGCCGATAAGTCGACGGTGTTTTTTTTTTTTTGGCCAGCGCCAGCCAGTTGGCGCGCGTGACGGTGCAAGTTGTAGCGAGCGCGGGCCAAGAAACCACCGTCAACTTGTCAGCCTACCGCTGCAACGGAGCCGCCGAGTCGCGGCCGCAGCTGATTTCGTTCTCTCAAACCACGGCTGAGGGCAGCATTCTCGTGGCGGGCGAATGCGCTAGTCACGTGGTTCTTTTTGTATTTCGCGGGCTTTCTTTGCAGCTTGGAAAAAATGGTATACGTGAGACTTTCTTTGTCGCAAATAATGGAATTGGGGTTTCTGAAGACGCCCTAGAACTTTGCAAGCCGCATTTCTTGCCTACAGTCAATATTTAGCAATTTATTTAAATAATCTTAATTAACAAATTAGTTAATTACCAAACAAAAAATTGTCTGTAGTGCGCAAGGTGACTGTCAGTAATTTCCAAGTGATTTCACTCGCCTGCCTCTAATATTGTATTTTTAAACCCTTGGCTAACGATAGCTGGGACACCCGGTATATATATATATATATATATATATATATATATATATATATATATATATATATATATATATATATACATATCTATATATATATATATATACATATCTATATATATATATACATATCTATCTATATATATATATATGTGTGTGTGTGTGTGTGTGTGTGTGTGTGTGTGTGTGTGTGTGTGTGTGTGTGTGTGTGTGTGTGTGTGTGTGTGTGTGCGTCTCTGAAGCAAGTGAAAAAGAAGACATTTTGGGACATAAACTCACCACCATCATCAACAAAGAAAACAACGAACAAACCTACAGCATAATGACGCCACTATGCTGTTCTTTAGTAGGAATTGCATACTATTCATCTAGCCATATAAGATGATTTTCATCTCGCCTTCGAGAGCATAATCTGTGCATCAGTATACTACACGACCCACAAGCTCGATGCCGACGGAAACGCACGGATGCATCACCTTGATGCGCGGATCTTGATACGTCCGCCGTTGCACGAACTATTTCCGGGCGGAAGCGACGCCGTCCGGCACGGGTCACTCAGGACTCGGTGTCGCTGGCGTTCCCCGTGCGCCTGCCGCAATACGTGGACACATTGCAGGATGACGAGGACTCGCCGTCAGCCAGGGAAGTCGCCGGTGGCTTGCACACAGCTGCTACGCATGCAAAGAGGAAAACCAATGATAAGGTTGTGAAGAAGCAAGACCTGCTGTGCCGAAGGGGGCAGAAAAAAATGCGTGCCTCCGTAACACATATATGCATGGGGGTCAGCATCGATCTAGTGCTGTGATTCAAGATGGTTGGTATGTGGCTTCTGGAGACACGGTATTGTGGCGCAAACAGGGTGAGGACACAGAAAAAGCGCATGGTCAGTATGTATTCGTGTTCCGCGTATGCGTGTTTACGGTGTCTCGACGTGTGTCGTCTGTGTCGTGTTTGCGCTACGTTTAATACGATGCATTACACTTTTTCCTCGAAACTGCATTTTTGTCTTTCTTGACACGAGCCACTATTTGTATGATACATTTTTATCTACGACTGAAGCGACACCGGTTCCATCAGTCCCTTCCCTGCCTTGCTCCTATCGATTGAACGTCGTTCCTTTACTTACATAAACTGCTGACTATTTAAAACTTGCATCCACTTTGAAACCGGAAGCCCTCGAAAAATGAATGCCTTTCATGGGTCCTGTTGGGGAACGCCCTCGTTGGGGAAATCCTCGTACTCCTTTGGAATGTATTCAGCAGTTTCCGAATTTTTATTTCTGCGTCGAGCACTTGCCTCCTCTTGTGAATATTTCCTTTTTACTTTTTTTTCGCCTGTATAAGTCTCTCTGGTCTTTTCTGTTTCCATCCTTTGTATCTAATTTGCTCTCTTCGTGCATCTAACTTTCGTTTAGTGCTTCTCCTACCAACGTCCGCTGGCGCCGCCTCGTTCTACATTCGGCGTGCTACCTCACAACATCCCGCCTATACTACTGTGGCGACATCCGGGACAGTGAAAAAGCTGACTAATATTACCGCTTCTCCCAAACCGCACCTCGGGGCTCCGTTACTGCAGAACCCGCGATCGTTCAATACACTTCTTCGTCGCCGGGAACGGTAAACAGCGTGAGTGCGAGCACCGCTTCGCTGCCCTCACCGCAGGGGAAGATTGCAGTGCGCGAAACCGCCTCTGACGAGGCGCTTACAACATTTCGGAAGTCCGGTCCCAGCCGCAGGCTCTATCCGCCGGCAACGAACAGCGTTGCGCTAGTGTGTTTCGGCCACCGAGGACCTAACAGCGGTGCAGATGTCTTTCTTTCATGCTTCTTCGGAGCACCAGGGGCGGGCCGTGGCGAATGACTCGAACAACACAGATGCATTCCCGAATATATGAGAACCACCACTACTGTACGGTATTTCCTTGGTTCTTCAGCAGCGATGGAGATCAGTTCGGTTCATGTGCAAGGCGGTGCGCGTTTCGGCCATTCTTGCGGAAACGTCGGCCGAAAGTGTTTTTAGATGCGAAGTATCTTAAGGCGGAGCTCAATCCGGTGGTGGTGGTGTGCGGCGTGACCACCCTTACTGCGCATGCGCATACCCTCTCCACACACCTCCACTCACCCTCTCCCCTCCCCTCTTAACATTCCCTCTCCCCTTCCCCTCTCCACTTTCCCTTCCCATACCCCTCTCCCCTCCCCCTTTCCACTCATCCTCTGAAACGCGGGCTAGACATGCCGAAATTCTCTCCTGCGCAACGCCGCGATGAGCTCGAGCGCATGCGCGTCCCCTCCCCTTCTCTCTCCACTCCTACGCTGCCCCCCTCTCGCCCACCTGTCGACCGCGTTCCCCGCTCGCCCTGTGAGAATTAACGGCCAGGCGAGATGGAAGATACAACGCGCGTAGCGTCCCTCTTCGCGTTCCACGACGCGAGGTCGGTAGCATGCCAAACGAACGCCAACGGAATGCGATCGTGCAAGTGCTCCGGCTTCGCATCGCCTCATGGTCCCCTTTAGTGGGAGATGGTGTAATTTTTTGTTCAGCTTTCTCACTAACTAACATGAATTATTCACGGCGTGTCGGGCGCCGCGTACACGTATAAAATAGTCGGATAAGTATATAGTTGCGAGCGTATAGGGCCCCGAGTGCGAATGCGATGCTAGAGACACGAGCCACGGCTTTGCCTAAGAAGCAACACTGCTTGCTTCGATTGTGCGAAATTCATGAAGTGTCACAGCGTCCTTTGACTAACTATCAAGTTTTCGGAACTACGTCCGCCATTTAGAAAGCTTACACAGCGTGCACAGTTAGTCGCGTGACGTCAATGCAGTGTGCCTCGGTTACAAACCGAACACTACTTAGCTGGAAACGCTTGCAAACTACTCCTCCGGGATTCAGTGCACGTCCTCTACTTTGGTTTCGACAGTTGCCCTATTACCGGCACACTGAATCATAAAAATTCCCGGGATTTACGTTCCAACCAAAAGCTCTGACTATGAGTCCCGCCGTAGTTCTCCAGCGGAAGGGGGGGGGTTGCTTTGTCAACATCTGGGATTTATTAACGTGCACCTAAATCTAAGTACACTTGCGCGACTTAGTGCAAGCTTCGCCATTTTTTAAATATTTTTTTCCATTTCGCCCTCATGGAAATGTGGCCTCCATGGTTGGCACTCTAACTCGTTCTGCCGAGCTTATCCGCTCAACAACCTATAGTCGCTCAGCTAGCACGGTGGGTATAATGCAGGCAAGGATCTTCAGCCTTATAAACAGAGTATGGTGCTTCGTTGGTGCGTTGCAGCGCACTCGAGAAAAGAGACACAAATTGGGGTATGCGGCAGTCTCGCCAGCCTGTGGTGTTACCGGTTACCGTTGATGTTACCGTTAACAGGTATTGTTTGTTGCAGTGGAGCAGGCACAAATATACGCCACTGGTTTTGTTCTCTATTGCGACATTCACTGTCTGAGATGGAGGGGCAAGAGGCAACTGCAACTAACAGACGAAGCCTCCCCCCCCCCCCCCCCCCGCTTCCTATACATTGATCGGGAGCGTAAAACTACAGAAGTGCAGGAGTGAAACAATATAAAGAAGAAAAAAATATGCATGTAGACTTAAATCATATATATAGAAAAATACAAGAAACAAGATTGTTCACGATTACGCACGCAGTAACATCAGTAATGCAAAAAAAAATGCACGACAAACACCAGGGACCATCTGCGTCCGTCTGGTGTCTTTTTTTTTGTCCCTGGTGTTTTTCACGCAGTTCGTCGTTAGTATTAAGGAGAAGGGTGTTCACTTATTATAGAGTGGAAATCTTCACGGAGTCGCGCTGCTCTGGTGGTGAACGCTCGCTCGCTCGCTCGCTCGCTCGCTCGCTCACTCACTCACTCACTCACTCACTCACTCAAAAAAAGGACGTAGTCAAGGCGCTTGCACTGCACTGATTCTTCTCGCGCGTGACCATCAGGTGCGGTACGCATTGAAAGGATCCTCAGAAGCGCCACCCCTAAGGGCGGCGCCGCGGGGCGCTCCTACGCGGGGACAGTTAGTCCTCGGAAAAAGAAGAAATTCAATCAAGTGGCGTGTTGCTTTTACTCTCTATTTCTCCAGTTCTCACTTTCTCTCGACCATTTCTTCTTCCTCAACACCACAGAATAGCAACGGCCGTCTTAGTTGCCTCTCCACGGCAAGGTGTCTATGGAATTCAGCGTTATGAGCTTGAGTTTTAGTTCATTCACCACATACAAACAAGCATCTCTACAAAATGCGGTTAGGAAGGGTGAAAGAGCCGCATCAGGACAGCTGGACTTTGTACAAAAAAGTTAGTCTTGAAGGAATTACATTAATATTCACTCTACTTTCTCGGGAGAAAGTGGTTAGTTTGTTGTTAGTAGCATGGTTGACTTGAGCTCTCTTCATTTTACCGTTCTTTTGGTCAGCGACTTCATTGACATCGTCGGTCGGTTTCTCTTCCTTCAGACTGGACAGGCGGCTTGCGAGTGTACTCCGTAAAGATCCTTTGCCTACATGCAAAAAGGAAGTACATTGATTTCCTAAAATCCAGAGAATATAGGAGGAAAATACAGGTTGCCAGAACAAGAGTCAAAACAAAATGATATGCGCGCACCGCAGCACTTACGCTATACTTGTAACAATAAAACGTCCGCGACACACTTAGAACGTCTTCATTTTTATTTAGTTATGGCCGTCAGAGCAACGCGGCGGTTTCTAAATATTTAGGGAGGTGCGATAGCGTTAGGACCTTCTCGGGAACGCATGGATATGGTAAGTGCACTGCCACGGATACGTTCATGACATAACAAGAAAGTGAGAATCAACATTTTATATATCCCTCGGAATGGACAAATGCGAAAGAGCTCCTTTATTCAGCCCTGGATGTTCTCTTTAAATATTTTGTCGCTAACTAAATCATTCAGTTGAAACATTGTTTCACCTCAACTCTTAGTTCTGCATACACTCTACAAGTTAAGCTAACGTAAGCACTTAGAGAGCTCGCTTAGCTTTCAAGAGCGCTTGGAGAGATCTTCAAAGGATCGGAGAGCTCCCATCAAATACGACATCAAGCATTTGATGTTAACGTTACTATATAAAGTCACCTATATTTTAGGAACTATGGGTGCTCGAACTTCTCGTTAGTATATTTCCGAGCAATGCCTGAACAACTTTATCAGGAGTCTGCGCATTTATACAATCACAGCCAAAATAGTGTCGCACGCAGCGTGCCCATATTTGAATAAAATGCCTCATACTGTGGCTTCCCAATTGTCTGTCCCCAAAGCACATCTGTGAGTCGACCACTGGTCGTTTGCTTCAAGAGCAAACAAACAAAACTGACAAGGAGACAGGGAAACGGTCGCACAGAGAAATCGACTCTCGCGAAACTGCGAATACCGACAGTAAGGTTCAATATAGTTGAATGGACTGTATTAGCCAGACGAAGCGCACCCGTGTGTCTCAGCACAGTGCAATTTTGCCAGAGGAGTTGGAGTCGGGTTAGCGCAGTTTGCTATGGCAGTGGTTAGTGCGGCCGACAAGCAGAGAGGGAAGCAGTGTGATGAAAGACGAAGTAAGATGGACGTTGAGGTATACTCGGTATTGCAGGGAGCACTCCGGAATCAGTTCTTCGAGCTCGCCGTGACGCCTTGATAAACAGAGAGCTGTTATATATGGTTCTCGATAGAAATTGCTCTTGATTTTTACAAAAGGTCCATACTCTGGAGGGCGTACCAAGTAGATGCGGAAACTGTCCCCTGTTATAGGAGCGGTTTCGGAGGATTCCCTTTTCACGAATGGGCTTTTGTTTGCCATCAATACTTTTATGCTGCTCTGAGCGGTATTCACAAATGAGCTTCTTCGGAATCGTCCCAGGAAATGGAATCTCCACGCATCCAATTCGGTTGTATGCGCTTGCTTGAATTACCTTTTTTTTTTCTCTTTTAATTACAGCTTTTATTCTGCTTCGCGAATTCGTGTCATCGCGGGAACCATAGCTTTTGAAACGCTCGTGCACGGGAATCTTTCGCTTTTTTTTTGCGAAGCATTGTGAATGTGAATAATTTGGTGAGCGCATCGTCGCTAACGCGTTTTCGCGCTGGGCTTTGTCGTACGTGTCCCGCATTTGCTGCGAAATGCATCTGCAACGCAATACAAACCTGAAGTATTGGTCCCGTCAATTGTCCTTTGCGTACAGTGCTGTCCGCGTTTCGAGCTGCTTTGTTCACCGCGGACTGCCTTTGTCGCATAGTTTGAGTCACTTTTACTAGTTATGTAACCATGCATGATATTCGTGACAACTTGCGCCTTATGGTCGTTCAGTTTATGACGCCAGGCGTGGATAATCACATCGCTTCAACCACCTTTGTTTGCCATCCCTTTCGTTTTCAAATACATCTATAGAAATCGAAGACTGCAGTTTCTTTTGAGAATCACGAAACCTCGCAGCATGAGGCGGAAAGAGCCAGAAATTAAATGTGAGGATCAGATTACAGCCGCTACCGTGCGCTTGGTTTGTACAACATTAGAATGATAATCGCGTCTTATGAATATAGTGCAATAAAGAGCCTAAATACACCATTTCATAAGTGGCGAAGAAGTTTTTTCTCTATGGGAAGAACACTCGTTGCGTGGCTTAGCATATCAGTGCCGTTCGTTTTGCCAGAGGTCGAAATTTCGATTCAGTGTCGCCAGAATTGGAACGCCACTCGATCAGATTTCTATTCTCTTCCTCACTCTCTCTCTCTGAGCAGGGTGCAGGTCTTGTAGCTATCTGAGGCATAGTTTTGAGGGACCCTTCTAAGTACCAACGTCCCAATAAAAACGTTGCACTAAGCTTTCGCTTTGAATTGAACACACAGTCACGGCATTCTGCTCTCATTCGTGATCACACGTCAAAGCGGATTGCACGAGTCATGCAGGTTTGAAACACTGGAAATACAGGCGCACCGATACTAGAGGAGCCGCACCCGCCCGAAACACGTACTGGCAATGTCCAGTATGAAAGCAGAGCTGAGAAGCAGGAACGGAAGCAAACATTACTTTCTCGATCGGACGCTCGAATACGCTAATTGCAACGCTGTAGAATCCACACAGCGCGAAATCTTATCTTTCTCCAAGTTACGGAAGGTTGTCTCTCGGCTTCCTAACTCGTTGTGTGATGTGAATAATTTCTCATTCACAAAGAATATCGATTTAGCAACGAACTGAATATTACTGCATTTCATAGACGTTCTAGAGAGCGTCTGAATTCATTTCGATGTGGTAGCTTCTTACATTTGTCCTAGCTTGAAGAATTCACGGCGCTGTGACTATCTACGTCTGTTGCCTACATTCGAGCAGGAAAAATCAAAACTAAGTGTGCCAATGGCATGCGCTGCACAAAAGTCCACTTATGTCTATGCTTTCTCGACGTATGTCATGATTTATATAGATGTCCTACGGAGAGTCTGAATTCATTTTGGCGCGCTAGCCTTTCATATTTGTCTTAGCTATATTTGCCTTAGCTTGAAGAATTCACAGTGTTGCGGTCGCTTAAGTCAGTTGCGAACGTTCCAGCTGCAAAACAAAATGTAGGAATGAGGTGCGCTGGACAGAATCCATATCTATGTCCGTGCTTTCTCGACGTGTGCCTTTCCCAATGTCAACGAAATCTTTGAGGCAGCAGCAGCGTGGTTTGGGCAGCTTAGAAAAGGAGATTCGTCGGAAATGTGCAAGTGCTAAGAGAGGCCGTGTCTTGAAGAAATAAAAAAAACTGTGGCAGAGGTGCGAGAAGCAGGCTGCAAGAAGCACTTGGCATTTTTAAATTCCAAAATGTACCCGTTGAGCCAAAAAACAGAGTTGCATCCAGAGAGAAAACGGTGTGCAAAGCGGTGGTAGCGTGAGAGCTTCTTTTGTCTTCGGCATTTTTTTTTACCTCACGGTCTTTTTCTTGTCCATGTTGCCTGCATTAAGGGTTGATATAGCGCTTCGTCACACCTCCTGCTCCCAGGCTGGGATGTCGGGAGAGGTGGGTGAGCCGTCTTCGGCGGAGTCCAGTCGCCGAGACCTCGTCGCCAGGGCCGTGGGTCTTCTGCGCTGGCCGGTGCGGCCAGTGCCATCGCTGCGGTAGCGATGGAGCGAAGACCTGCCTGCGAGTGCGACACGTGCGGTCGCGCAGCCAGGCGTCCGTCATTTATCGGCGCTCTCGAGGACCCCAAGCGTTTATCGATAAGCGTGAAGGCCTAATATAAGCGAAAGTTAGGGGAGTTTTTAAAAGTCCATGAATGTACTTGAAGCGCAGAGAACACGAAGACACAAGAAGGCAGGACGTGCAGGGCGCTCGTCCTGTCCGTTCTCGCTATCTTCTCCCGTCTTCGCATTCTTTGCGTTTCAAATATACATTCGGGAAGGCCCAAGATAGCAGAGGAGCTGGCTATGCGTAGCTTCTCCTCCCTGCTCGCTTAAACGACTCTGCAAACAAACGAGTACTGTGAGAGCCCGCAGTGCGGAGGTAAATTTCGCCTGGGCCAAGCCGAACGTACCACAAACCTCAAAGAAGAATGCTGTATTCACGAAAAAGTGCCGCTGTTAAAGGAAAGGTTTCTATCGTGAACTGCCCTAACAGGGTAAGTGCTTTCCTGGGGCAGCTCACGACGAATCTAGTAGGCTGACCAGGAAACTAGTGAATGACACAGTGAAGGCGAATTACGTGAGAAATATAGACTCCGCAACTTTGGATGATCAATCAGTAAGCATTCACTTCTTCCACTTGTTAGCCTTCTGTTAGTTCTGTTCGCATACAGCTTCTTGCTCCACAAAGGCGGTGGCGCTAAGCACCGTCCTTTGTGGAGCAGCGGGAATAATTCTCTTCAATTGCGAAAGTTGCATTCCGATGAAAGAGTACGAGTGTGCACCGAAGCTTCGTGTGATCCTTTTAGGACTGTGTTTTATGTGGACGACGATTTGTCAAAAGCTGGGGAGTATGCCAGCCAAGCAGACAATGGCGATAAAGCTAGGCACGGCCGTTTACATTGAAGTCTTCATAGACACGCTGCTAGCGCATTTTGATGAAATGTAATTCTATAAAAGCCTAATACGGGGTAATTTCTGAATGGTTAGACCAGCCTCATGGCATATTTGATGCCGGAACGTGGATTTTGACGAGACGTGCGCTGTGTGGAAGAGTCTGTGCTCTGATAGAACAACTCAGTGAATGCGAAGAGGTTCCTTTCGAAGAATTCAGAAAATTGCCGAGAGCAATCATGACACCAGGACGTTCGTGTACGTACGGTGTCTCCTGTTTGGCGCAAGACTATGTCTATAATGAGATAATTGAACAAAACGATCTTGCTTTAACGTAGTCGTGCTATAAGAAACGTTGCTCATGACGCATGCGCAGTTTTAAAACGCTTGGCTCGCTTGTCTGAGTGTTATAGTCCCGATTATTCATGATAAAAAGTGTGAAAAAATTTAAGACATCTTCGCACTTGTGGTGCCAAGCCAGAAGGAAAAGCCGAGCTGGGTGGCCTTTCTCGTTTCTCTCTCTCTCTCTCTCTCTTTCTTTCTTTCTTTTTTTCTTTTTATCTCTGTTTTTTTTCTATCTCTTTTTTGTCTCTTTTTCTTTCTCTTTCTTTATCTATTTCTTTCTTTCTCTATCTTTCTCGCCCTTTACATCTTTTTTCTTTCCTTTCTCTCTCTTTCTCTCTTTCTTTCTATGATATGCTTTACTCTCTCCACTCCTTCTTTCCCTCCTCCTCACCCGCACATATCTCATCCTCTCCCTCACTTTCCTTTCCAGCCCGCTTGTTATACTATACTATACTATACTATACTATACTATACTATACTGTACTATACTATACTATACGAGGCTCTGGTTTGCTCTGCTAGCGTGCCTGGATAGCCAGGTGGTTACGACGCTCGCCTTCGGATCGTGGGCACGCGGGTTCGAATCCGGCCTCGTCAAAGAATTCTTTATGCCAAGAATTTCTCTCTTTCTCTTTTTTTTCTATCTGTTCCTGTCTCTCTCTCTCTTTCTCGCTCTCTGTACTTGTTCTCTCACCTATCAGAGTTATCAGAATCGCGCGCCGCACAAATCAGCGCACATGTTCTGTGATTGTGAGCCAAGCAGAAGATGAAGAGGACGAACAGGACGAGGAGGGCGAAGATAGCGCGTGCCGGTTCGTGAGCATGATAATTTTTTGGGACGGATTACAACGAACGGCTGGCATATCAACTGCTCCGCTGTGAAAATATGTTAAACTTTGGCACGCTCCATCAAGGAAATTTGGTAGTCTTCAGTTTACACGAGGAAATAGCATCTGAAGCGCAATATCCCGAGGCGACACTTCTGCTCTAGGGCAGCGAGATTACAAATGGCGATGTTGAAACACTGCATAAAGCTCCGGTATTAAAAGCTGGTCGACAGCAGCACACAGAATAATGGTGGCTGCGAAAACAAACACAAAAATAAGAACCAAACGGTTTATCAGGCAACGTTGAAGGATTTAGATTCTTGAGCCAGTAGCGATTTTTCATCACTTGACGCGCCCGAAAGCGACAACATATGCATGACGAGTCGCTTGGGACGATGAAAGAACTAACTACTTCATTATTATTTTATTAATGTGATCTTTCATTACGTCATATTAATAAAATATTGAGACTTGCGTGCATTTTATTCGTTCTTAATTGAAATTTGACCTGGGGGCTCCACGTCAGTTGTTCGGTCAGGGCATCGTCATATCGTGCTGACGTCCTCTTCTTAATGTCCCCCATAATTTTGATTGCATAAAATTGACTATAACTATGGAAGAATAGAAAAGGCAGGCGATTATATTATAATGCTACCATTTGAAGAATAATTTCAGCACAACAGGAATGGCTAGACAGGATGGAAAGGGCGTTGGGCGAGGTAAATGGGTGCATACTATTCGCAGTGCTAGAGACATGATCAACTATTACGCTAACAGTGCCGAAGAAGACACCAGAGCGATCTACGCAGCGAAGCAATAAAAGGCCTGGCGGCACGCAGGTAGTGACTGCGACGGCTCAGGTGAAGTAGAAGGAGCGCTAACGCACATATTATTCAGGCGCAGCCTCGCAGGTGGTTGTCTGAAGTTGCTCGTATACCGAGAAGCAAACGGGAAGCAAAGGTGATGCTCATTCCTCTTGTTAAGTGAAGCGGCTGAAAAGTGGCGACAAACATCTTGAAAACAAAGTACTCCGGTGCTTCAGAATACTTCGTTATGTGGGTGTCTTCGTTGTAAAGGTCGCGCACGGTAACGCTACAGTCTGAATTTTAGAAATCCTGCCTCATGGAGGTCATTTCGTAGTAAGGCTATTTTGACCGATCACTCCGCCACGTCGCTCCGGAAAAGGAAAAAAAAAAAACGAATAAGGCGCACAGAAATCCTACCCACCCCTCAGACTAACTCCTATGCTTATGTTCAGCACACACATTCTGAAAAGCCGATGTCGGCATGTGTCCTTTGTGAATTGAAAGTATCCAGATAAAGGGGCCTCTTGAGTACAACGTATGTCATTGTGCTCGACGCAGGACTTCTCGCCATTAAAAAAAAAAGAAAAACCTGGACGCGACCATAATCCTTGACTTAGGTATCTGATAGTGGTACTCGCACGTCCGCGTTCGTATGGCCCGGTGCATTCCTTGGGTTCAAGTTTCGTGCGGTGCCGAAGCGGATCTCAGAGGCCATGGAGAAATAACCGTCTAGTTGAAATAAGCTCCGCCAAGTGCCGCAACGATCCAAGCTGCTCACACGAAAACCGTCTGCCCTTTCAAAGAACTTATATTCAATTAATTTTCATTAATTATCTTGTCATTTAATTCTTTCTTATACTAAGTAAACTTATGCTTCGGTATCATATGCACCCAATATAACCCTTAACTTCAATTAGAACAATCGCTTTCGTACCAGTTGCATTCCTTAAAACAAAATTTTGCGAGTATTTGCAAAACCGGAAGTGCTCGACCGGAAGTGCTTGGAAGAAAAATAACAGTATCACTCGTTCATCGTGCCACTAAAGAAAGCTGGTCACCGGATACATTTTTTTTTCGTGAAACCGCTGACTGTGTAAATAAACACTAGAGCCTCACAAAAAGAAAAAAAAAAAGATTGCACCCTTCGGCGTTTCATTTACCGGGCGTACGTATAATATTGTTTTGCCGCTCACAGGATGACGCAGAAGTCACGTCAGTGGAGCCACCAAATTATTATCACAGCTCTGATGCGCTGTTTCGTGTTTCCCGATAGCACAGGTGACCTCGGACGTTATGACATTTTGATTTACTATAGCCACTGAGATACACACATTCTAATATACTGTAGATCAATAAAGTAGCAATTTCACAAGTGCTGTAGGGCAAGGTAATGGGCGCAGGAACTAGAGCTATAGAGGAAAGCAGAAAGAATGAATGAAATATAAGTTAAATGATGGAAGCAATAACGTTTTATAGGGGGCATGAGGCAGGCAGGTATAACGGGACCAGCGAAGGGAGCTGAAAAAAACGGCTCACTATTATTACTACTCTTATTATCTGACATGCGCAAGGAAACACTGACGGAGGCAGAGGAAACAGGGAGCGAGCCGGCTGTCAACTGCCACGCAAAGGGGCACAACGCCTGCCTACTCTTTGGGGAGGAGGGAAGAGATGGAGGAAATGAAGGTAGGAGGACAGATAGAGGAAAGAAGTTAACGAAATCTAAAAGGCAGACATGAAAGTAATAAGTTATTTTACTGCCACCAAAGGGAGACCAGGAACCAAAAGTGGGTTGTGAAATAGAGGTGTCATAAAAGGAAAAAAAAAAAGGAACCGAGCGCTATCACGGAGTGTCGCATGAGGAGGAAATACGAGGAAGCATGTCGGTGCAATAAATGTGATAAGGTTGACAGGTTTATGGGGTTTAACGTGTCAAGGCAACTCAGGCTATCAGAGACAATTTCGACGACCGAGCAATTTCGACCACCTGGGGTTCATCAACGTGCGCCGACGCCGCACAGTATACGGGCCTCTAGCATTTCGCCTCCATCGAAATGAGGATGATAAGCTGGGGGAAGTTGGTTTCTGGGAAAATTCATCTTTAGTAGCGCAAAAAAAAAGAAAGAAAGAAACTGACGTGTTTTGTCCCCTTTAACCTGTCAGAATTACTTGTAGGACTTGACCATAACGACAGCTGGATGATTGCATTTTCTTTGTTAAGCCCTAGTTTAACTGAATGATGTTGCTTTTTCACATATCATCAAGTGCTGTATACTAGTTCATAAAAAATAATGCGATTTGAACAAAGATTTTCCACCAGGACTGACTGCTACCTCAGGCAGATAGAAAATAAGGTAAAAGAAAAAAAAAATCCGGCAGATCCCACGCATTGTGGGAATCGATGTAATGCGAAGCAGCCAGCAAAGAGCTGCATATATCGCTTTGTTTATTTTTTAGCCAAATGAAATCATTCATGCCATGGCATCTAGTTCTACATATATCGCATGTTTGCCATGCACGCGTGCATGCACAATATGATATACACCAGGCCAGTGAAGCGTATATTCTGGTGTATACACTGCATGACCGGTCATTTATGTTCATCACGCACTCCTGTCATGCCATACCAATTTTGGTGTATATCCAGTTATCTAAACGGCCGGAAGCGCACCATAACAGTGTCACGTAAATCATACCGTACATGACATGCATAACATAATTCGCATGTTAGGACGTGTCATTTATGTTCGTCATACAGTCACATCGCACAATACCAATCTTGGTGTATATCAAACGAGCGAAATTGCCGTGAGTCCACCATGAGCGTGGCATGTAAATCATGCCGTAAATGATATGCATATCATAATTTTCAAGTTACCACCTGTCGTATATGTCTGCCATACAGTCACGTTGCGCAATACCAATTTTGGTGTGTATCAAGCGAGCTAAACGGCCGCGATCGCATCATGAGCCTGGCATGTAAATCATGTCACACATGACATGCCTGTCACGATTTTCATGTTACCACCTCTCATTTACGTACGTCATACAGGCGCGTCGCGCAATACCAATTTTAGCGTATATCAAGCTAGTGAAGCGTCCGCGAATGCACCATGAGCGTGGCATGTAAATCATGACATGCATGCCATGGTTTTCATGTTACCACCTGTTATTCATGTTCTTGATACAGTCACATCGCGCAATACCAATTTCGGGGCATATCAATCTAGCGAAACGGCCGCGAGCGCACCATGAGCATGCCATGTAAATGATGTTCTACATGACACGTATGTCATGATTTTCATGTTACCAGCTCTAACTTACGTTCGTCATACAGTCGCGTCGTGCAATAGCAATTTTGGTGTATATCAAGCCCGCGAAACGGCCGCGAATGCACCATGAGCGTGGCATGTAAATCATGACACACCTGACATGCATGTCATGGTTTTCATGTTACCACCTGTTATTCATGTTCTCCATACAGTCACATCGCGCAATACCAATTTTCAGGGGTGGAAGCGGGCTTGAGTGTTTTGGAGCAGCTCAGGGAGCAGGAATAATGCTGTTTTGGAGCAGCTTTGGAGCACCAAAATGTGTGTTTTGGAGCAATGCAAGTTAGTTTTGGAGCAGAATTGTAAGGTAAAACATCACTGTTGTTTAATTCTTTTTATTTCTGGTAAACACAAGAAATTCTAACGATTTTAGAAAACATTCAATACTGATGCTCCAACCACGCTTAAACAAATTATATATATATATATATATATATATATATATATATATATATATATATATATATATATATATATATATATATATATATATATACATACATACACACGCGTACGTGTTATCATTAAAACATCACAGCTGTGATAGAGCAATGACTCAGGAAAACGAGATAAGCGATGTTTTCAATAGCTACACTTGACCAGACTGACAAATGAAAAACGTTCATGGTAATGAACGTTTTTCGGCAGCGGCGTTTCTGCGCCGCGTTTGTCGTGTTGCTACATTCTCGTCAAAAGCCTACGCCAGCTGCAAACAGTTCCTTCGAAATGCGCGGATGTCAGCGCCGTCTGGAGGCATTGGAAGAAATCAAACAAACGCGCGTGTGCACCTTAAACTCAGCTTGTCGGACGAGCGGGCGATGTGCCGCGCGAGGCGTTGTCTTTTCTACTTCAAGTAGGAACACGCGGCGGCGCAATTTTGAGATAGCGTTCGTGAAAATGACGCGCGCGACCCTCCGACCACGCGTCAGTCGCGCATGAAATCGCGCCATTCGGGACGCAACAGCGCGATTTCGCAAAGGCGTCAAAAAACGCGCGTAAATCGCGCCAAAAATTGCGCCAAGCGCTTCCACCTTTTCCCTTCAAGTTCCCATCCAAGATTTCCTAGATGTCGCAAGCGCGCAATTTGTATCCCGTGGTTCTGTTTTCGTACTACCTCACATTCGTCTTTTCAGTAATAAACGTTCCAGGTGTCTTATCTTGTTCTGTTTCGCATATTTCTTCACTCGCCACCTCATGTACCAAACCACACACAGCAACGGCGGTGAGCGGCGTGTCACGTGCTGTGGATGGTACTAGCTACTCGACCACGAGCCGAGCGCAGGTTCTGACGAGCCAAAATCGAACAATGCGACCGATCGCACTAGCGAGACTAAGCTCGTCGCTGCACGAGCGCGTTTACATGCTGCATTTATAACGTCTAAGGGCTTGTGGGCAATGCAACAAATTCTTCACATGGAGAGGCACGCTCTCGCTAAAAAAAAAAAAAGTTTCGGAAATGGTCCAACCGACTTACATAAACCGAAGCCCTGTGAGTGATTTCGCAGTTGGTAGTGGCTTGATTGACCGCAGACGGATAAAACAAATTTTTCGTTCTCATGCAGACTTATGACACAAAATTCACATTACACACTCAGGTATACAGCGGTTTCCTTAACGCAAAGTTTGTAAATAATGGTGACGCGTTTACGTCCGCGGCAGCTGCTCGCACTATCTTCATGGCTTCACATCAAATTAAACATTCGCAGTAAATAGAACCTTTTCGACATTATGAAGCGTCAACGCACTTAATTTTATTCATGTTCGCAATCCCAGGCCACGATGACAGCAACCGCCTCGTGCGCGCAGCGCGCCAGAAAACTCCGTTGCCGCCGGCGCCACAATAAAAATATGGCCGCACAACTCACTTCCTTGTGGCTCGCTAGGTTTTTTGCGCCTTCGACAAGGTCACGAGAGCTCGCCAAGTGATGTGATGATGATATAAGCTCGCTTAGGCGCGCCATGACACGGATGACAGCGGCACATGAAGGCACCAAACGTAGCCTCGGTGATCGGTTCCGGCAGCTCACCGGAGCCCATCGCGGAGGCCGTAAACCAAACACGGCTTGGGAGCAGTTTCGGCGCAATAATGCGTTTTGGAGCAGGATGGCGCAGCAGAAGCGGATTGGCGCAACGTGGCGCAAATGGCGCAGCACTTCCACCCCTGAATTTTGGTGTATATCAACCTAGCGAAACGGCCGCGAGTGCGTCATGAGCGTGGCATGTAAATTATGTCGTGCATGACACGCGTGTCATGATTTTCATGTTACTACCTATAATTTACGTTTGTCATACAGTCTCGTCGCGCAATACCAATTTTGGTGTATATCAACCTAGCAAAACGGCCGCGAGTGCGTCATGAGCGTGGCATGTAAATCATGACGTGCATGACACGCATGTCATGATTTTCATATTACCACGTGTCAGTTATGTTCGTCATGTTGAAATGTCTTGTCATACCAGTTTTCGTATATATCCATTCATTTAAACGGCCGCGAGCGCCCCGAGACCATGTCATGTAAATCATGCCGCACATGACATGCGTGTCATGATTTGCGCATTAGGACCTGTCATTATGTTCGCCATGAATTCTTGTCACGTCATACCAGTTTTGGTATATATGAAATTAACCAAACGGCCGCAAGAGCCCCAAGGCCGTGGAATGTAAATCATGCTGTTCATGACATGCATGTCATGATTTTCATGTTATGACCTGTCATTTATGTTCGTAATACATTCATGTTATTCCGTACCAATTTTGGTATACATCCGATTAACGAAACGGCCAGGAGACACAAAGTCGTAGGCGGATAGATAGATAGATAGATAGATAGATAGATAGATAGATAGATAGATAGATAGATAGATAGATAGATAGATAGATAGATAGATAGATAGATAGATAGATAGATAGATAGATAGATAGATAGATAGATAGATAGATACGCTCAAACTCGCAGAAATTTGCTAAGAAATGCTTCGCATTTAAAATTGGGGGACGCTTAAGCTTCGCCTTTAAGAGTTGAACGCGATAGCGACATCCGACCCCATCCCCATCGTGGTCTGTTTTGTCGCTTGGCGTTATGTTCAGTCGCCCGGTCTCTCAAACACACACACACACACACACACACACACTCTCTCTCTCTCTCTCTCTACATACATATGGTTTCCGCACTCTTCAACAGCACTTTTATGACAACAGTGTACCCACTACGTGTGTATAAGAGAATGCGCGCGCTAATGTGTATGCCCTTTGTAATGGGTGGCATGCTTTAAACCTGCAGCAATTACACGCGTGATACTTTTTTCGAAGTGGCGATGCACCCACTACGTGTTCGTAGGGGAATACGTGCAGTAATGTGTGTGCCTTTTGTAATGGGTGGCCGGCTTTAAACTAGCAACTCGCAGTTCACATGGTGTGACGCCCGACGGCAATACACGCTTTTACCCCGTTTTACTGCGATAATACATCTCGTACTGTGACACCTGTACACAGGACGCGTATGTTTGTGAAGCATTAAAGTTAATTTCAGTGCAGTTCCAAGCAATGGAGTGGCTCTGTGCTAGAACATCTGCTTACCACGCAGACGGCCTGGGTTCGATTCTCACTCGAACCTAAAATTTTTTTAGATTTATTTTATACAAGATGATTTTTCGCTCACAACAAACGACACCGACGCCAGAATTTATGCGGAACGAGCTCTCTAACGCTATCGCGTTAAAAATTACGCGGACCATACAGGATCACAGGCGGCACACTTTCCCATTATGTGTGCGTATAATGCGTTAATATGCCAACAAAACCACGAGAAGCGCATGCAAAGAGATGGGATAACCTAATAGGAAGGTAATTCGACTGAGAGAAAAAGAAAGTCACAGTTTCGCCGCAAGGGCGAAGCAATGAATGGGATAGCAAGAAACTAATGCTATACGAAGTGAGGCTCGCCAATGGATACTCTCAGTTTGAATAGCGCTCCTGTTGCAAATGCGGCCGAAGCAGCGAAGGAAACTAGCGTGCTTCAAGTGTCGAGCTGTGACACTTGATAGTTCGCGCTCATCGTCTGTTTGTTCGTTTAGCGGCGTCCCTTGCTCGAGTGACTTTCGTACGCTCCGTAACATGAGCGCGGACACCACGGTGAAAGCTTGAAAGAACCCTCTTCCCCTCACCACCAGAAAACCGCGCGAGCAGCCAGCGGAAGGGCTAGGGTCTCCCTGCGCAAATATAAGAAGAAGCGAGCGAGCTCGCCGACGACTTTTAAATGCGCCAGTCGTGCTCCTACCGCCATCTAGCTGCTAATGAAGAAACGCTTATAAGCGCCGGCCGTCTCTGAGTCCGTCCAGCGGTAAAGGGTGTGTATATAACGCTCGCCGTTAGCTACGTGGAGGATCTGCGTTTCGTGGCGTAGCGGTTAGCGCCACTCGCTTCGGAGCAAGAGATCCCTGGTTCGATTCCGCGCTTCGGAAGCATTTTTCCTAATTATTTTTCTTTGGGGCTTTTATATATACATACATACTTATACATATACGGTGCATGACGGCGACGGCGACGGCAAAATTCAGCCGAGACTGTCCATATAATTGCTATCGCAATAAAAAAGCGTTACAGATGCGTGGCCATTCTAGAGTCAGCAGGAAGGACGCTTTGGACGTAAACGAAGAAAAAAGCAAAGACTGCAGCAAGCTCCAGCAAACCACACTTGCATATCAGCGCAGTATCGTGTCAAGGTTACACAGCGTGCAGTGCGATCTGCTGCTGAAGAAGTCACAGGAATGCGTAGATTATGAGACGTGGCGTCTACTACTACTGTTACTATCACTAGTACTACTGCTACTATCATTACTACTACTACTTCTACTACTACTACTACTAATACGTACTAACTACTGCTTCTACTACGACGACGACACAGTGTAGGCTAAGACAGCCTCGCTGTTTAAGAAAAAAACACAAGAAAGAAGTCAACATTCACGTACCGCTGGCATTCTTGCCGTTGCTGCAGATGCTGTTGAGGGAGACGAAGCGGTCGTGGCTCTTGGTCGAGGACCACCGCCGGCGCCTGCGGCCCGAGGCACTCGAGCAGGCGAGGACGTTGCGGAACGCCTGTCGGTACTTGTCGTGCATGAAGCAGTACGTGATGGGGTTGCAGCACGAGGACACGTAGGCCAGCAGGTGGACGGCAGCGAAGGCGCCGGCCGGCACGCGGCTGTAAGCGGCGTGAGCATCGAACACGGTCCATGTGTGCAGCACGTACAGCGGCGTCCAGCACACGAAGAACTCCAGCACCAACACCGACAGCATCCGGATCACACGCCGCTTCGAGGCCCGGCTCTGCGCACGTCGACGATACGTCATTCCCCTTGCGAAGATGAAATTGATATCGACTAATGACTCATCGCAGTGTTGGTACCCGATTGCTCATATCTGTCATGATTGGAAAGCCTGGAATGGCATGACAAAAGCCGAATACAATCAACTGTCTTTAAAAGGCACCCGCCATGGTGGTCTAATTGTTATGGTGCTCGACTGCTCACCCGAAGGTCGCGGGAACGAATCACAGCCGTTGGCGGCCGCATTTCTATGGACGCGAAATGCTTGAGGCCGGTGTACTTGGATTTAGGTGCACGTTAAGGAAAACCAGATAGTAAAACTTTCCGGAGCCCTCCACTAGGGCGCCCCTCATCATCATATCGTTGTTCTGGGACGTAAACCCCAACAACTATTGTGCTTGGGAGAAAAGGCGACACTAGATAGTCACTCGACTAAAACTTCGAATTGTACCGCGTCATCTCGCTAAGTTTGTGCGCCTCACCATGTGCTGGATATCTCACTGACTATTAATTATTATTTAATTATTGCATTTAAAATGCCCCTAAACAATCTCTGAACATCTCAAGAACAAGCGCGTTATTCTCTCCTAGCGCTTCCCGTCTTTCCGGCGCACTTCGTGGCGCCAGCAGGGAGATTCAAGTCACTTGGCTATGAGTTCTCGACTAGTTCATATATGAGGGATATCAGTTTTAAAATGTCTCCTACCACGCTTTGCCATGCAGTCGCACGCCCGCTCAACGTTGTACCGCTTGGCTATCGTGCGCTATCGACCGGTTTATCTTCATTTCGTGCGTTTTCAACTGCGCAAGCGGAGATAACAGCGTATAGCCGAAAAGCGCGAAATCCTGAAATGCTCAACGCTTAGTGCTGATATTGTCCACGCGTTTTCCGAAAAAATAAGGGGCGAGGAGGAGAGCGGTTCAGCAAGGGTCGTGAAGACGAGAAAGAGACCGCTATCTCGTCTTTGAAATCGGGACGGTCTAAGGGCCCTTTAAAACAGTGTTTGGATTCCTAAAATACTTGGTTACATAGGTAACTTCGTGATAAAAGTAGCCCATTTTAGTGCTCGAAATGCAGCCAGAATGCAAGGAATCATTCGTTATACGGATTAGTTCTTTATAAAAGGCGTTCACTACAGAGGCGTTCGACCGTACATGCCATGTGATGCCGTCAGGTGTATTTCGAAAATAGACTTTGGGGATTTACCTCCAGAAACCACGATATGGGTAAGAGGCACGCAGTTACGAAGGATTCCCGATTAATTTTGACAACCTAGGTTCGTTAAACGTGCTCATAAATCAAATTACACGGGTGCTATCGAGCTTTAGAATTACAACCTCATCAAAATGCGACCGCTTTCGCCGGGGCTCGAACCGGCGTCTTCGAGCTTGGCAGTTCGACACCTTGGCCGCTAAGTAAATACGACAGGTAAAATCACGGAGCAATGATGAAGTTGAAATTAGCACGGGTTTCATCTTTTACATCGTTCCGGACGACTGCTTTTCAATGGCTAAAGCATATTATGTTATGACCCAATATCACTTGAATTTTTCTAGGGATACTGCAAGGTCTGCACTGCAGTAGAGGCACTGCAAGAGCAACAAGGAATGTCACTGGAGGCAGCGCTTCTGAAATACCCCTTCCCGAAACGTTTGCTACAGCGACAGTTCTGGATGGACGGCTTCTCATGCCTACAAGTCTCCATCTCCACTCTGGGGCACATTGAGCATAACGGCGTTTCAGCACTCTCCAACGTTCGAAGAGCTAATTTGCCGCAAAGACCGTAACGACACTGCAGAGGACAGACAGTCATCCTTCACCACCAACAATACGCTTCCCACTTCTACGATTTGTAAACAACGTGCGTCTCATAGTTCACCGACGAGACCGAAGAAATACAACATGCCTCAAATGGTCCTTAGGGATCGGAAAAAGACAAGCATTCTTTTCAGAGCACATAATTAGCACTCACACGTGACTTTTGGAACACGCCACTCAAAGAATGTTCTTTGTTGCTTGTAACAACGCAGTCTGGTTTTCTTTGCTTTTATCTGCAACTTTATAAAAGCTCAGATCCATGCTGCCACAGTCAATAAATAAAAAAAAGAAGAGTCGCAGGGTCCCCTTATGCATTCACTTGTGCCTTATGAAGGCGCAAGCCATCTTCTTTTTCTTTTCAGTCGATGTATTGAGCCTGCCCCGGCCCCCTTCGAAAGCTTTCCGCATCTAACGCGGTTTTGTACCTCGGAGGCACCTCACCTGGTTTCGCATTGCCTCCGTGATCGCACCACCTTTGACCATTCTACGATGTCATGTTATGACATCATGTGGCGATGTCACGCCCGTCACCTTACGTCACAGTGACGTCCGATGACGTCGTAATGACGTCACAAATGTTCCAAAGGTCCATTTCTTTCGCTTGGTGCCAACTAAGATATCTGCTACCCCTGTTTGTTCCCTGGCCCACTCTGCCGTCCTCCGATCTCTTAATCCTGTGATTGTTCGTTCCATTGCACGCTCTGTGCTGCTCAAATTTTTCTCTAGTTGCTTTGTTATTCTCCACGTTTCAGCCACATAAGTTAAAACTGGCCGTATGCAGTGATTGCATACTGTTCGCTTAGCCCGTGCCCGACTGGCTGTCCTGCACTTGTTAAGGGGCATAGAAGAAATAATATATAAAATAGACAAAATAAAAGAAAGGCAGGAGTAATGATAAAGGACCAGTAACTTAAAGTTAACACAAAGAGTACGCACTAACAGTGCACCAACGTTCGTCAAGCTCAGTATACATTAGGCAGTGCAAAAAGGCTTTTGTGACCTTGTGCATGAACGAAGGCATCCAGCTCCAAGGTCGCTAAATGTCTTCTTCCCGGAAGTGGTCTTTCATCGTGTCAGCGGCGTTTAGTTTGCGAAGCATACATCCCTGAGTTTCAGAGGTAAGTTTGGCCACAACTATAGTGCATAACAGCAGCAACAACAACACAAAAGTAAGAGCGAAGCTATGTAAAAAAAATTGGGGGACGCTTAAGCTTCGCCTTTAAGAGTTGAACGCGATAGCGATATCCTGCCCCTAGTGCGCACTTCCAACACTACGAGTGTTTAACAGAATGCGCGCACTAAGGTGTGTGCCTTATGTAATGGGTAGCATGCTTTAGACCGGGAGCAATTATGCGCGAGAAACTCTTTCGAATTTGCGATGCACCCACTACGTGGTCTTAATGGAATACGCGCAGCAATTTGTGTGCCTTTTGTAATGGGTGGCTGGGTTTAAACCATCAAGTCTTTATGATATTCACAGGGTGTGACGCCCGATGGCTATGCACGCTTGTACCACGCAACATTACTGCGACATTACATCTCGTACTGTGACACCTGTATACAGGACGCGTATTTTTGGAAGCATGGAAGTTACTTTCAGTACAGCTCCAAGCAAAGACGTGGCTGCGTGGTATAACACCTGCTTTCCACGCAGACGGCCTGGGTTCGATTCTCACTCGGCCCCAACATTTTCATTATTCATTTTATTTGCAGCTTTTTTCAATTTTTCGGACACGGACAAGATGATTTTTCGCTCACAACCAACGGCGCCGACGCCGACGGCGGAATTTCTGCAATACGAGCTCTTTAACGCTATCGCGTTAATATCTTGATGGTATAGCCGCACGCACTCCGAAAGCCTCTATATGTCTTTCAGAGCGTGCACATCATTTCGTTGCTGAAGACATTAGCGTAATGGAATCAGAAATCCAGCCCCGTTGACAAAACGCGTCCCGCCATTTAGGAAAAGAAAACGATCATCAATAAATAAACGAAATCAACCGCGTAGCCGAACAAAACGTGTACCGGATACGGCGCGAATTGTGAAATATATGGCCATCTTTATTTCGGACCACGTGCCTGACTTTTACAAAAGTAGCGATAAAACCGAAGTTTACAATGGCGCAGTTGTAGAAAAATAAATAAAAGAAAGCAATCCGCGGTCTGCGGCGCACTTGACATTCGATCGGAGCCATCGTGATTAGACGAACAAGAACATTCGATTTCGTTAGCCTCGGCTAAAAGCTACTTATTTGCTACGTCTGCGTCGAAGGTTAGATAAAGTCGATGGTGGCTTTTTTTTTCTCCCTTCTTTGAGGGGGGGGGGGGTGGAGGGGGTATAGAAAACGTCCATTCTTTAGAACTTTTACGACGTGGTCGGTATTTCTGTGGCATTTGAGTCTACACGCTGGGATCGGTAAAGCGTCGGTCATGTTTCTCAGGAGTCTTCAAACGCATGTCTAGGCTCTTTTTAAACAATGTCTAAGGTTGTTAGTGTATTACGAATCGCCGCTTCTTAACCGCTTAATGTTTCTTTATTTTCTTGTTCACGTTATCGCAACGTGCTCTGCTTCTATTGGTAGTAGACATTTCAAAAGCCTGTATTTCTAATTTCTCAACCTATTTATGCAAGCTCTCGCTATTTACAGAGCATCAGCGACTGTATCCTCTGCGTTAACCTACATGTGTTTAGAAGTCAGTGACTGTTTTTTTTTCTTTCTGTAACTTATTTATATACATCTGCAGCACATTAATCTGTACATCGCTGCTTGTGTAATTTCGACAATATCGAATAATAAAGTTTACTCTTTACAGAGTGCTGTTCTACTGTGACCAAGCGTCGTTCTAATGTCTTACGCATAACCGGTCCAAGCGCAAATTCTCGTTTATTGAACAGCGTATTAACGGCTGTGTGCCTGTGCAGCGTGTATGAAACACCCTGCGACAGTACGACACTACGGCGGCGGGAAGGCAAAGCCTTTAAGTGACGAACACTTGTCAGACAAGGAGAAACCTCAGTCTTCTAAATCTTAGGTGCGTGCTTTTATCACTTGCATATAATTCTCGTGGGTGTGACATTTGCTCTGCTTGCAATCTGCAATGCCATCTAACCCCTGTTCATGAGGGGTCCCCGAGGACTCAGTGCGCAGGATGCTTTTTGATGACAGATTGTCGATTTCTTACGAAAAAAAGAGAGAAAAAGAGAAAGGAAATGTGAAAGAAAAGAGAAAGGTTAACACGATGAGAAACTTCTGGTTTCCTATCCTACACAGAAGGGGAACGAGAAAGGAGGAAAAAAGACGGAAATGAAAACGTGGACAACAATTAAGCGTGCAAAAAAAAAAAAATAGAGGAGGTGAGGAACGGCAGAATTGCAGCAGTGTTAGGTAAGAACTTCAATAATGCCTTGACTGACTTCCAGCGCGACGACTGCTTATTTCCGAATTCCAGGATTGTTTGCTCCAAAAGCGATCCGTCGTTAGGGCGGTCGCTTTCGACGGCCTGCGTATACGCTCTATAGTGATGAGGGCGGCAGAGAGAGCGCTCAATAGCTTACTCGTTGCTGCAGTGATCGTAGTAACGCGTACCTTCTATCCCTATACGGAACGCAAGCGATTTCGTTAAAGCCGCGCCAACTCACGCTCGACAATGTACCGTTGTCTTGAGTCGAAGAACTCCAGATGAAGGACGACGTCCTCGGCTTCAATGATGGCGATGCGCATGTCAAATGTGCATTAGTCAGCGAGCGAAAGGCGATACATGGGCCACATGGCTGCTGGCGCTCTTCTTGCGTCACCCGTGGGCGCTGGGGACACTGAGCTGGTGTGTTATGGCACGCAGTGAAAGCGAACGCCTTTTGGACGCAATTTAGGAAATGCATTTTGTCTCATCCGCTCACTGGTGGCGAAAGAAAGGCGCCGGCTGCCATGTGAGCCGTATTTCCCCGCTTTAGTCACTGAAATTTGCACTTATACACGTTCATCTTTTAGACAATTTTTATGACGTTGCCTGCCACCAGTTCTTCGGACTTCGGAGGCAGTATATTCTTCAAAACTTAATCCCGAACCCTATCATGGCCTATAAACGCTGAGGGCAGCCATCTCCTTTCAACAAGGCTCGCGGAAAGTAATAAAAAAAATAAAGCTCTGCCTACCAGCCAGCGGCAATCACAAGAAGCTGAACAATCCTGCTAAGTAGAGGACACCAATAAAACGTAGTAGAAAAAAAAAAGAAATTCACCCGCAGCGGCACCATGACATACGTGCAAATCGTTCTGTCTATCACGCAATCCTATCGACAAAAAGCTCACGTGCTGATGTAATCAATACCGAACGCACCGAGCGGTGGTGCTCGCGTGATGCAACCTCCGGCCGGCCGGTCGCCTTGCGGGCCTATGTGTTCTTGTAGCTCCCCAAAGCTTTTTCACTGTCGTCACATGTAAGACAAGCAAGTAAATATACACCGCTGAAGGTGTTGCACAGTGCGTGTACCTTGCGGTAGGTCCCTCGGAAGATAAACTGTCTCCTCGGTGTTCTTTGGAGCCTGGCTTCCACGTCGGGGGGCGAGAACAGCTGCGGCATGTTGGGATTGGTGTGGTACTCCTCGTGCACTACGGCCATCGACATCAATTCCTCATCTGCTTGAATGCAAAGCAGAAGAGAGAAAGAGAGAGAGAGAGAGATAGAAAGTCAGCATTGGCATGATCAACTATACAGGCGTCCATTCTACACAGGTAACACACGCATGATTGCTGCTACGATGAGCTCAATTGAGCGGCTACATTTGATTTCATCTTTGTCGCGTAGATATTTTGTGTGCTGCAATGGAGTACCTATGTATACGTGGTGGGTTGGTACATGATGTCTCAAGAATTAGGAAAAGGGCAAGACAAGGGAGAGAACACACGAAACGCTTCTTACGTTCTCTTCCTTATCCATTATCTTGCACTTTAGCTCGTTTGTGTATCCTGTCTCACTGTAAGAAAAAGTACAGTTTCGCCGCAACGGCGAAATAATAAATGCGATAGTAACAAATCAGAATGTCACACGAAGTACGGCAAACAGCTCGATACTTGCAACGCGCCGCTCGAGCCCAAAGGACTGGCGAAAAGAACACACAGGGCGACCGCGAACTAAAAAATCACAGCATATCCACGGAGTGAATGATGATGAGTGGGCGAAGCTGCGGAGGTTCATCGGTAAACCGTGAATCTTCCGTGAATTCTGCCCAGTACATCATCACCGACGTGAGATCGGGCGCGTTTATACTAAAGGTTCGATGAGAGTTATGACGACTTGCAGCTCACTTTAATTTTACATGTACGCTGTGAATTTTCATTGTTTAGAAAACCATTGCTTTTAGAAAACATCTGGCGTCTTTCGTTAAGCAGCTGGCGTCTTTTCGTTTTGCTTTAGAAACATCTGGCGTTCTTTCGTTTTACTTTTAGAAAACATCTGGCGTCTTTCGTTGGTTTATTTCACCAATCAACGGCGTTTTGAACAAAATTTTTATTGTTTAATCACGCACAGGAGAAATCTCACCAGGCACTACCTTGGAGGTAAACAATGGCTGCTAATGGGAATGAGAGACAGAAGAAGTCGGCTTTTAGCTAACACTTACACTTCTACTTCTACTAACGTTTCCTACTGGAACATGCCAATGGCTGCTAATGGGGAATGAAAGACAGAAGAATTCGGCTTTTAGTTAACGCGCGCGCTGCGAATTTTTTATTGTTCAACAACGCACAGGAAAAATCTCCCACCGGCACCACCTTGGAGGTCAAGATCTGGTACTAGCGTTACGACTGCTTACGCACTACGACTATGAGGGACGAACGGGTGCCGCTTTAAGGAGCTTCGCCCCTAAAACGGTCACAGCTCGACACCTGCAGCGCACTGCTCAAACACTAGGTAGGACACTCGAAAAGAATGCACAGATACACACAGGATGAGCGCGAAATGTTACGGTTGTTACTTCGTGTTTGAGCAGCGCGCTACAACCCAACGCTCTTAGACTTCTTTTTCTTTAAAACTGCGGCGCGTGGAGTGACCCCTCCGCGTCTCCTGCTACGCGGTGGCGTTCGACGCATCGTTTACTCGGCGTTCCACATCGTCAGTGGGTACAGAAATCGGCCACTTTTTGGTGCGCGTCTGCAGGAAAATGTATGAGCGTTGCCTTAAAGCGCGCCCGAAGGGCGCGCTTTAAATTATGCATATAAATAGAGAGTTTGAGAATTGGGGACCCAAGACGCTGGGCCCCCAAGCTTCGTTGGGCAGCCTGCTCTTGCGTTCGGATGATCAGGAGAGTTTGAGAATTGGGCCAACGCAGGCTGCGTTGGGTCAAGTACACGGAGCGCCACGCGTGACGAAATTTAAGATAATCCCAGATGCGGGCCATACTGCGCCGTGGCCCGCGCTGCGTCTGTGTCTTCTCGCTGGTGGCCCAAGAAACCTCAGGGCCCCACGCTAGATTTCAATTTTTGCGTCTGGGGTCAACGCGAGCGCAAGAGCCCAAGTGTTGCTTGGGTTGTGCGCATGCGCCCTGGCGGCTCGCAAGCTTCTTGGGTCCCCAAGCTCCTTCGGGCCCCAATTCTCATACTCTCTACAGAAGCAGCGCGGGCCACGGCGCAGTATGGCCCGCGTCTCGGGTGATTTTATATTTCGTCACGAGTGGCGCTCCGTGCGCTTGACCCAACGCAGCCTGCGTTGGCCCAATTCTCAAACTCTGCTGATCATCCGAACGCAAGAGCAGGCTGCCCAACGCGGCTTGGGGGCCCAGCGTCTTGGGTCCCCAATTCTCAAACTCTCTTGTGTCTTCTCGCTGGTGACCCAAGACGCCTTGGGGCCCCACGCTAGTATTCAGTTTTTGCGTCTCGGGTCAACGCGAGCGCAAGAGCCCAAGAGTGGCTTGGGTTCTGCGCATGCGCCCTGGCGGCTCGCTCCTTGGGGCTCCAATTGTCAAACTCTCTAATAGTTTGAGAATTGGGGCCCCAAGAGTTTGAGAATTGGGGCCCCAGGAGCTTGGGGACCCAAGAAGCTTGCGAGCCGCCAGGGCGCATGCGCACAACCCAAGCAACTCTTGGGCTCTTGCGCTCGTGTTGACCCGAGACGCAAAAATTGAAAACTAGCGTGGGGCCCCAAGGTGTCTTGGCTCACCAGCGAGAAGACACAGACGCAGCGCGGGCCACGGCGCAGTATGGCCCGCGTCTGGGATGATTTTAAATTTCGTCACGCGTGGCGCTCCGTGTACTTGACCCAACGCAGCCTGCGTTGGCCCAATTCTCAAACTCTCCTGATCATCCGAACGGAAGAGCAGGCTGCCCAACGCAGCTTGGAGGCCCAGCGTCTTGGGTCCCCAATTCTCAAACTCTCTAATAGCTCGCCGTTGTTATGCTAAGAGCCGGTGGCGCATGGCCGAGTTGTTTAAAGCAGCGCGCTGCGGAGCCAGAGGGGTAGAATCCCGGTGACGCGCTTCGGAAACCTTTCTTCTGATTGATTTTTCTTTGTGGCCTTTATTTATATAAACATACATATACATATCCGGGACACGACGGCATCGACAGACGGCGACGGAGACGGCAAAACCAGCCGAAAGTGTCCATATAATTGCTATCGCAATAAAAAAGGTGTCCTTTGACTCTTCTTTGCTACACGTGTGACTCTCCCATGTGTAACTCCCTTTAGAGAGTCACATTGGCTCTCTTTAGGGGACTCGTGCATCCCACGACTCCCCTAAAGAGAGCCAACGTGACTTTCTATGGAGAGTCATAGATACCACGACTCTCCTGAAGAGTGTCAGTGTGCCTCCCTAAAGAGAGCTATAACTGCCAGAGTCACATCTGTAGCAAAAAATTTGGCCGCGTATCTGCGTGCTTCGCTGCAAATGTCGTCTAAAGACGATAGAAGAGGCGCTGCGTGAGATATGAACGCCATCTGGCAATACGTCGGGAAACGTGAATGCTCTGTTGCGGGCTGGTAGTCCCGGCCCAGCAGCAGGCGAAGACCGGCGGTGACCAACGCGACCGGCGGGGACGCCAGCCAGCCCGAACACGCGGTTTGGCGCGAAGCGCCGAAGCAGAAGAAACGTCCGCACTCAACGAGTACTCTCCACACACTCTTTTATATTCACGTCGCCTGGGTAAAGCAGGAATGCCAGAGCGGCGCCCCATGGAATTCGTACAGTGCAATACTGAACCGAAACCGAAACACAACAATGAGCTCGTGCAGAGGGCACGGAGGGAGCCAAGTTTCGGCGCAGTCGCATTTTCAGCGCAGCTTAAGAAACTAGGGTCTCTAGAATTACGTATCTATGTATTTTCAATTAAAGGAACACACCACCTAATACTTACCTAGTGATGTTGCACCTCAGATATGCGTAACGTTTGCTTTTTGATCAACAATGTACACAAGTATGAACCTAGTCAGCCGTTCACGATGGCTGGCCCTTGGGCAAGTGGTTCAACTTTGGCCGAGTGGCTGAATCGAGGGACGTGCCGACAAACAGAAAGACAGACAGAAGAACAGACAGAAGAGGAAGGAGAGGAAGACAGTGCGATCTTGTTGATGTCCATGCGTGTTCCACGTCAGGGGCGTCTTCACCATCAAGCCATGGCGCCTTCAACGTCATGGACTCCCTCGAAGGCCCAAGCCTTCGACGTCGTGGTTCCTGCGGGAACTAGTCCGGAGACCGTCGTTGACGCGACGGCCTCAATAGTTGGTCTGTCAGAAGTACACTGTGTTCAGCATATGGGAGGCATGAACTTCCAAGTCACCGTCAAGAGCACGGCTTCCATGACTCTAATCGACGACGCTGGCTACCTGACCATCGGTGGCGAGCGCATTCCCGTCGTTCCTGTTGGCCCGCAGGTAACTAACGTCGCCATTCCGCTTATTCCTACCGTCCTTCGTCCCCAACGAAGTCCTCGTCCAGGCTTTGACCCCATACGGCAAGGCGTTATCTGTAAACGCTGGCTTCATGAGTGCACGACGCGGAGTCCTCACAGGCACGCGTTTTGTTGGGATGGAAATGAGCACCACGCATCCCGTCCTCAACTACCTCAGAATTTCCGGCCATCGAGTCACGTTCGACTACGGTGGTCTGCAGCGTGTTTGCCGTCGGTGTGGCTCCAGTGGCCATTATCGTGCACAGTGCACAGCACCGTTCTGTGGTCGCTGTGGTGTCCATGGGCACGAAAGCGAAGGGTGCGACCGCCCCTGGCGACGTTGTGGAGATGGTCACCCCACTACCGTCTGTCCAGTGCGGCGTTCATATTCTGATGCTGCTGCGGGGACCTTTCCGCCTCTACCGACCGTGTCACCTGCGGTAATGCCTGAGCGAGAAACCGGAGCTGCAGAAGAAATCAAGAATGCACCTCCGGAACCTACGTTAAAAGGAAACGAAGAAGTGTACAGCTTGGCCAATCACGATGCGCCACGTCCGCCAGCCTCGCCGGCAAGAAAAGACATCATGGTTGACATGGCGTCCATTCCAGACAAGCAAGACGTTTCATGTTTGGTTGCGTCTCCTGCCGAGAAGCAAGCGCATGGAGGGACCGACGCGCCGGCCGCATCCTTAGCTGAATGTGCCGTAGTCTCCGACGCTTTGCAGTGTACGGACGCTGGCGTTTCGTCCAGCGCAGCGTTTGAACCGAATGAACCAAACACATTGGTTCCTTCAGAAAGCCAGGCTCGCGACTTCCTTGAACAAGTTGCAAGACGCCATGGGAACTCTTTACTGACTCGCCTCGACAAGCAGCTAGTGGTCAAGGTCGTTGGTGGAGACAACATTGACTCTGCAGCCCTACCGCTACCTGAATCGTCTGAAAGCAGCTTCAGCCTCGGAGTGGACAGTAGTATTGAGCTCTCGCCTAGTCTAGACGAACGTGATGTGGAGATGCTTGCGCCGCGAGAAGTTAAGCGTGCGCATACGAGTGGCACCAGCTCGGACGGCGCCCAGGATAGCCGCTCCGAGTCTCAGCAGCCGAAGAAACCTCGACCCTCTTCTAGAGGGCCGAAGTGTGTTGTGTAGCGTGAGGACTGCATGTCCCCCGGACCCCGGGGTGCCGAATTGAAGAACACGACCAGGTCAGTAAGGTCACTCATTAGTAATTCAATATGGCTGACACCCTAAAAATAATTTCTTTAAACGTTCAAGGGTTCCGTAATCCTGTAAAACAAGCCGAGGTTATCAGCGTAGCTCGCGCAGAACATTGCGATGTTCTGTGTTTACAAGAAACAAATTTTTTTACCATTGGCCACGTTCGTGCGTTCAAGCGCTCATTCAACTTGGACTGTTACTTTTCTTTCGCGACATCTCGCTTCAGTGGAGTTGGAATCATTATCTTTAACCGAACTCTTCTGCGAGATCACCATGTTTTCTATGATGGGCTATAGGTCGGGTACTGGCTTTCGACTGCGTCCTATCGTCGTTCAGGCTACGCATTCTGTCTATTTATGGGCCAGCCCAAGCAGCCAAGTCTAATGATTTTTTCCGTGACCTGGACGTGTATTTTCTTGACGGTCGGCATGTAATACTCACCGGAGATTTTAACTGTGTCTTAGATACGAGAGCTGATATCCAGGGCCCGGGATGGGGTCGACCTGACTGGAACGCGCGCGAGCTGCGTCGCCTTGTCCAGTACTTCTCTTTGATAGATGCGCACAGACTAGTACATGGATCCCAATATGCCTGGACTTGGCGCCGTGGCTCATCGTCTAGTAGGTTGGATCGCTTCTACGTGTCAAGTACGCTAGCTTCTTACGTGTCGCGATCCGATGTGATACCATTGCCGTCATCCCCTGTTTATGTCTCCGATCATCGACCAGTAGCGCTCGAGGCTTGCTTTCCTTTTACTTCGTCAGTGAGACCATGGCGCCTTGACATTCGCGTTCTGCATGACACGCGTTCGCGCTCCAGTTTATCTATAGTCGGTGACAGCCTAAGAATAAATATAAGCTCCGCCCACGAGGCCGCATTGCTCATATTTTGCATGCCTCCGCGCTACAAACGAAGTAGTTCCTAAACAATGGCAATAATTTTCACGCATATAAACCTTATTTTGCAATACTGCACTGATACTGAAATAAAGAAAGCAAAGCTAGATAAAATAAACTGTTAAGGCACGGAGTTCAGCGTCAGCATAACAATACAGCTGTTATTTATATCGCAGCCCCCGCCACGGTCATCTCGGAGTCTATACGAAGAAGTAATGTACATCTCAAAGGTGATGCTTCTGAGCAGCACCTATTTTGGTATTAAAACAAAAAAATGCCAGATTTAACATAAAACCTAAAATAAAGGAATGGTTATTTTATGGTTTCAAAGAACGAAACACGGACATTAATCGCATTTACCAAGCTCGTTTCTATTTTTTTTTTTTTGCGAAACTTTCGCCGCCAGTTTTCTTCACTTCTGCTGTAACTATGGCAACTGTGACTCAAAGGGAAGTATGGCGAAGTGGTCTGAGATTGCCTTCATGAATTTCGACTCTTGTGTTGCCGTTAATACCGCATTTGCGTCTCCAATCGCCGTGCTTGTCATCGTGTTTGAGCTAAACGCCAAGGCTTCATTTGACGTCTTGTTTCAACGAAATAAAAGCGTGTAGCACACATCGCGTTTAACTGTGGGGGTCATTGCATGCGTTACCGTTACTTTCACGCCAAGGAGATGTACGCGGCTAAATTGGAGTTGACTAAAAGCTTTACGTGGGATTGTTTCTCGCCTCGACAACTTGCACTGGCACTGCCATTACCCATTAAGACTTTGAACGTTGAAGTTTTTAATTAATTTATTATTTACTTATTACATACCTGCGTCGCCCCAGTCGGCACTACAGCAGGGGGGCACAATTTTACTGGAAGAGCCCCCCCGTACCATATATATATATATATATATATATATATATATATATATATATATATATATATATATATATATATATATATATATATATATATATATATATATATATATACACACACACACACACTGAGGATGCCATCGGTTGCCCTACGACAAATAGGAAAAGGATATACGCTTCTCAAAAGACAGTTTATTTGTCAACGTTTTGATATCAAGGCAAAATTTAAGAGGCTTCGATGCGCTTTTATAGCATCGTCCTCCGTGCAGGTAGGCCAAGGAAAAAAAAACAATAAAAAGTGTAGAAATGAAAAAAATCAGTAGCCAAAAGACCACACATACATGCTCGGACATAGAGAAAACACGCGCATCTTCGAAGAAAAAAAAAGGAAAACATATAATATAGATGTCTATATAAATAATATCGGTGGACACAATCAGTAAGTACATCCGTTTCGTACATTGTCAAGCCCCACCTCTCCGGCTCCCCCCTCTTCATTTGTTCGTGAAGCATAGTGAGGGGGTGAGGCTTCAGAAGAAGGGATAAGCGCTTAAACAAAAGGGTCTATGCCCTATGAGCTTCACGAGTTTAATATAAACAAATTATCACTGCGTGATACATGCACAAAATACACGCGAAATGCAAAAAAAAAATCACAGCATATCCACGGGGTGAATGATGATGAGTGGGGCGGAGCTACGGAGGGAATCATCTGTAAACCGTGAAACTCTTCCGTGAAATGCGCCCAGTACATAATATAAAGAGTGTGAAACATCGTGTATATATAACATCAAACTTTTATTGTACTGTTGGTTTACGTGGTCCCTTCATTATCACTTGTGATCGGTGAAATGCAAGGAAGAAGTCCGCTCCCGAGCGAAAGAGCGCCAAGAGCGACCGCATTCCCCGCTCGCCCTGTGCGAATTAAAGGCAAGGCTAGAGGGAAGACAGGACGCGCGTTCCACGACGCGAGGTCGGTAGCATGCCCAACGAAAGCCAACGGAACGCGATCGTGCAAGTGCTCCGGCTTCGCATCGCCTCATGGTTCCATTTAGCGTCCCAAAACCAAATATATTGCTCAAGGTGTGCCTTGCGTTTTTCGTAGAAATAATTTCTTTATCATGTACATTAAGACGAAAAGTTGAAAGCTCACTAGAGTGTATCGCCCGCAAAGTATGTCTTTTAGTGTGATTTAACTCTCGTACGGCAGGGTCCTCGCGCCGTTGCCGGTCCACCTCGCCCGTTGACGATCGGGCGAGGTGGCTACATACAACTACTACTACTACACTTTAAGAAAAACATCTGGCGTTCTTTCGTTCTGCTTTTACAAAACATCTGGCGTCTTTCGTTGGTTTATTTCATCAATCACGGCGTTTTGAACAAAATTTTTATTGTTTAATCACGCACAGGAGAAATCTCACCAGGCACTACCTTGGAGGTAAACAATGGCTGCTAATGGCAATGAGAGACAGAAGAAGTCGGCTTTTAGCTAACACTTACACTTCTACTTCTACTAACGTTTCCTACTGGAACATGCCAATGGCTGCTAATGGGGAATGAGAGACAGAAGAATTCGGCTTTTAGTTAACGCGCACGCTGCGAATTTTTTATTGTTCAACAACGCACAGGAGAAATCTCCCACCGGCACCACCTTGGAGGTCAAAGCGTAAGACTTGTTACGGACTACTACGATGACGACGACTACGAGGGACGAACGGGTGCCGCCTAAAGGAGCTTCGCCCCTAAAAACGCACGTTAGACAAAAACAAGAATTCCAAATATTATATCGTGAAGTATGATGCAACGCCATTAAACACAAAAGCTTTTTTTTTTTCACTCAATAATAGCTTTAGCGGCGTTACTTCAGTTACGATCACGATCAATGCAATCGATGAGCCACAGCGAGCGCATTATTTCACGGTTTGCAGACAACGATTACCTCGCACGGCGTCTCTCATTGCAAGGCGTTCGTGCATCGAGCGTGAGACTTACGCGACGCGCACTTCAACCTAGCACATCATTCTGAGCCGGTGGAACTGAATTCCGTTAAGACGACGCAACTGCGCCAATAGGCACACGTCACAAAATCACACACGCACCAGATGACCACAATTATCTTATAATGCACACACCACTGCATATTCTCCACACCTGGTTTGTTTACTCGCAATGTGTTGCGCTAACGGGCTACGTTTGTGGCTTTCTTTCTCTCACGCTTCGTCCGTACATACGTCGTTTATATAGGAGCACAGCACGGCGCATATCACAATAGATCACCAAGATTCCAACGTTGCGAGCTCCAAGTAACACACACACACACGCACACGCACTTGTGGCAACGCTAACGCCATGGCTTTTGCGGGCGGTAAATCGTACACAGACGCGCACTTTCCGACTTCACTTTCACCTCACTGCACACGAATGAACGCGACGACAATCGTCGATGTGGTGACCCTCTGGCGATATGCTTGGTGTATCCGAGCGATGGAGGGAACACACGCGGTGTTGCAACTTGAAGCTGCCGAAACGACGGAACGCGCAAAAGCGTTGTAAAACACTCCGAGCTGCTGCCGCTTCGGTGAACTCCAAACGCGGCAGTCACAAGCTTCTACTGCATCGGATGACGATCGGCGAGGATGATGCTGGGTACGTACGAATAACAGTAGGAAACAGCTTCTTCTGGAAGAAACAAACACCTCAGGAAATTCGAATTGATGGATCTCGGTATCGGTGCAGCGGTACCTCACCTCTCGTCGCGAACGGCGCCATGTTGCATTTTTCATTGGCTCGTCTTAACCGTTACGTCATGGTAAAGAGCGGCCGTAGTTGGACGCGCATAACACAAATGGACAGCGGTAGAGTTTACTTTTTAAATGCGAAGCATTTCTTAGCGAACTTCTGCGACTTTGAGCGTATCTATCTATCTATCTATCTATCTATCTATCTATCTATCTATCTATCTATCTATCTATCTATCTATCTATCTATCTATCTATCTATCTATCTATCTATCTATCTATCTATCTATCTATCTATCTATCTAGCCGCCTACGACTTTGTGCTCTCCTGGCCGTTTCGTTAATCGGATATATACCGAAATTGGTGTGTCATAACATGGCCTTATTACGAACATAAATGACAAGTCATATCATGAAAATCATGACACGCATGTCATGAACAGCATGATTTACATTCCACGACCTTAGGCTCTTGTGGCCGTTACGTTAATTTCATATACACCAAAATTGGTACGACGTGACAAGAATTCATTACGAACATAATGACTGGTCCTAACATGCAAATCATGACGCGCATGTCATGTGCAGCATGATTTACATGACATGGTCTCTGGGCGCCCGCGGCCGTTTAAATGAAGGGATATATACGAAAACTGGTATAACGAGACATTTCTGTATGAAGAACATAACTGACTCGTGATAACATGAAATCGTGACATGCATGTCATGTATGACATGATTTACATGCCACGCTCATGGCGCACTCGTGGTCGTTTCGCTAGATTGATATACACCAAATTGGTATTGTGTTATGTGACTGTATGAAGAACATGAATAACAGGTCGTAGCAAGAAAACCATGACATCCATGACATTTATGTCATGATTTACATGCCACGCTCATGGTGCATTTGCGGTCGTTTCGCTTGCATGATATACTCCAAAATTGGTATTGCGCGACACGACCGTATGACGAACGTAAGTGAGAGGTGGTACATGAAAATCATGACGTGCAAGTCATGTACAACCTGATTTACATGCCACGCTCATGGTGCGCTAGCGGCCGCTTCAGTAGATTGATATACACCAAAATTGGTATTGCGCGAAGTGACTGTATGAAGAACATGAATAACAGTTGGTAAGATGAAAACCATGACATGCATGTCCTGTATGTCATGATTTACATGCCACGCTCATGATGCATTCGCGGCCGCTTCGCTAGCATGATGTACACCAAAATTGGTATTGCGCGCAGCGACTGTATGACGAACGTAAATGAGACGTGGTAACATGAAAATCATGATATGCATGACATGTACGACATGATTTACATGTCATGCTCATGGCGCACTCGCGGCCGTTTCGCTTGCTTGATATCTACCAAATTGGTGTTGTGCTATGTGAGTGTATGAAGAACATGAATAAAGGTGCTGGCATGAAAACCATGAATATATGACATGTATGTCATGATTTACATGCCTCGCTCATGGTGCACTTGCGGCCGTTTCGCTGGCATAATATGCACCAAAATTGGTAGTGCGCGACACGACCGTGTGACGAACGTAAATGAGAGGTGGTAACATGAAAATCATGACATGCAAGTCATGTACAACCTGATTTACATGCCACGCTCATGGTGCGCTAGCGGCCGTTTCAGTTGATTGATATACGCCAAAATTGTTATTGCGCGAAGTGACTCTATGGAGAACATGAATAACAGTTGGTAAGATGAAAACCATGACATGCATGTCATGTATGCCATGATATACATGCCACGCTCATGATGCATTCGCGGCCCGCTTCGCTAGCTTGATGTACACCAAAATTGGTATTGCGCGCAGCGACTGTATGACGAACGTAACTGAGACATGGTAACATGAAAATCATGACATGCATGACATGTACGACATGATTTACATGTCATGGTCATGGCGCATTCGTGGCCGTTTCGCTTGCGTGATATACACAAAAATTGGTATTGCGCGACGCGACTGCATGACGAACGTAAATGAGAGGTGGTAAGATGGAAGCATGACATGATGTCATGTATGTCATGATTTACATGCCGCGCTCATGGTGCATTCGCGGCCGTTTCGCTAGCTTGATATACACCAAAATTCGTATTGCGCGAAGCGACTGTAGGACGAACGTAAATGAAAGGTGTTAACATGAAAATCATGACATGCATGTCATGTATGGCATGATTTACATGCTATACTCGTGGTGCACTCGCGGCCATTTCGCTCGTTTGATATACACCAAAATTGATGTTGCGCGACGTCACTGTATGACGAACATAAATGAGAGGTCTTAACATGCGAATTATGTTATGCATGTCATGTACGGTATGATTTACATGCCACTGTCATGGTGTGCTTCGGCCGTTTTGTTAACTGGATATATACCGAAATTCGTATGGCACGACTCGAGTGCGTGATGAACATAAGCGACAGGTCATGCATTATATACCAGAATATGCGTTTCATTGGCATGGTGTATCTAGATGTGCATGCATGCGTGCATGGCAAACATGCGATATATGGTGGACTAGATGTCATGCATGAATGATTTCATTTGGCGCA